>NW_008794911.1:388478-389509 GCF_000699145.1 Aptenodytes forsteri | reverse complement strand
GATAGCCTCACCAGCGTATTCTGCCTTGGCAGTTCTTGTTTATTCAAATATATTTCCCATGAACAATTCATTTCTGTCTTGCTCTCTTATTGGCTTGGCTTCCACTTTAAAGTTACTGTCGTCCTATATACGTCTTATATTTCTAACTATAAAATCTATGAATGCTTTTTGTATAATGCTTTTTTGTGAGCTACCACATTTATTTTCAATTTTTCCAGCTAGAAGCCTAAAAGCAGAAGAATAAACTAGTTGAAAGGGCTAGAAGCCTTTCCCATATTTGCATGAAGTTTGAATGAACAGCGAAAAAATACCAAGCGAGTAAACAATCTCAGAAGAATTGCTACAAAGGGACACTTAAATTGTATTCCTGCAGATATATTTTAATGGGCTTATGCTTTTGAAGGCACAATTGTATTTGATAAATGTTGTTGCTATGAAGTATCTGCAACTCCATATTACACCCATTTAAGTATGGTTTTTCTCTAGAGCCATAGCCAGAATCAAAACTACAATAGTTTAGATATTTGGTAAATTTGAAATGTGTATTTGTTTATGTTACTGTCACACAGTTATCATGTCTTCAAAATTGGCTTCATGTGCATGTAAATGATTACATCATTTGTGTAATGGAAAATTAAATATTTTTCATAGTAAAGTATAGACCTCCTGGTTGTGGATCTTAAACAGCTGCATCTTCAGAATGTAATGTCTTATTCATAGAATCATAGAATGGTTTGGGTTGGAAGGGACCTTAAAGATCATCTAGTTCCAACCCTCCTGGCCATGGGCAGGGACACCTTCCACTAGACCAGGTTGCTCAAAGCCTCATCCAACCTGGCCTTGAACACTTCCAAGGATGGGGCATCCACAACTTCTCTGGGCAACCTGTTCCAGTGCCTCACCACCCTCATGGTGAAGAATTTCTTCCTTATATCTACTCTAAATCTACCCTCTTTCAGTTTAAAGCCATTATCCCATGTCCTATCACTACATGCCCTTGTAGGAAGTCCCTCTCCAGCTTTCTTGTAGGC
>NW_008794911.1:302505-385733 GCF_000699145.1 Aptenodytes forsteri | reverse complement strand
GTAGCCCTGCAGGCATGCGCACGTCTCTAACTGCTCTTGTTTATTCCCCATGCTACGTGCGTTTGCATAGAGGCAGTTAAGTTGGGCCCCCAATGAAGCTGTCTTACTGGCTGGAGTGGCTGGAATTCCTTTGTGCTGCTCTTTAGGTGCTCTCCTGCTGTGATCCTTCTCCAGGCTCTGGGTGTCTATTGCTGGCACTGGCATCAAACTGGTAGGAGTGGGATGGATTGAGGTTCCCCTCCCCTGGCAACTTTAGTTTAAAGTTTTATATTCCTAAAGGACTTCACCTGGAAGTAGATTATTTGGAGAATTTTGTTAGCTGGTTAACATCCAGCATGTGACAATTTTGTAATTGTTCTGTACAAGGAAGCAATGAGCAAAGATAATTTGTAGTGTACTGAAGGCAGTGGAAAAGGTACGTGCACACTGTGCTTCCCTCTGAGGAAGGGGGAGAAACACCAAACTGCAGCTACTTCTGCTCCAGCAGAGAGCAGAGAGCCATCCTGCACCTTCTCCTTCATCCCTCCCTCCCCCCCGTCCCCAGCATCCCTCACAGCTCCCCTGGCTGCTCCTAAACTGCTTAATGGTTGGTAGGAGGCAATGCTGCATGTGTATTGTCTGCTTTCACATGTGAAGCACCAAAAAAAATGTTGAAGTATGAATAAGTGCTTCTTACATTTGTTTTATTTTTCTTCTCAACAATCTACAAAGCACCCGTAGCTAGTCTGTTAAAATTTCATATTGCCATGGACACCACTGAGAAACGGCAGTTCTTGAAGACCATGGTCAAAATGGCTGTGAAAAAACACTGATGTACCTGTAATTCCTGTTCTCCAAATAACTTTTGAGGATTCCCATTAATTAGTTTCAGTTCTTTGATATGAAAAGAGTGGATGTTAGACCTAAGCACAGTAAATATTTGATGCAGGGATGTATTAGTGGCTAGTTACAGACCTTAATGCTGATGTTTCTTCTTTCAGTCCTTAAAGGAATGCAGAGGAGTATTCTTTTAATGCTGCGGTTAATTCTTTAATGAGCAGAAAACAGCAGTTACATACAGTGCATTAAAAAATACATCACATGCCAGAGGCACAAAAAAGTGTGGATTTAACAGTACTGAAAGGGGGAAAATCATTTGAATCTGAGAAAATGAAGGTGAGAGAGTATCAAAGATGGTACTTTAGAGAAGAGTCATGATTTCTCAGTTAGTTTTAAAGAAGGTCCTGGAGGGTAACCCTGAGGATGTCCCCAGTTTACCAAAAAAACAAAAAAAAAAAGTATAGGAGAGACAGCAAGAAAGCTGAATAAAGAATTACAGATATGAGGTAAGGCAAAATAGCTGGAAACACTGCCTATTGGAAAGTTCAAGGCAGCTTATAGCCATGACCAGGAAAACTCATTAAAAATTTGATAAGAGAAATACGGTCTTCTATGCCTTGGAAGCAGAACATTGAATTTTAAAGACTGGAGCAGAAACATTTCTGACAGATTGAATACATGCACTAATATTTAGTATGAATATTTATGTAGTCTAGCATCTGCAGTAGCTGTATATATGCTGAGATCCTTTAACCTGTATAATCTCAAGTCAAAGAGTAGTAACTGATTCTCTGCAGGCTTAAGTAAACCCCGACACGGTCCTCTAGACTCAGTGAAGTTGGATCATTAAAGTGAAATGCAGCAAGTCAGGCACAATCACCTAGAACATCACTTCAAGGGACTTAGTTAAACAAAGCTGAAAAGCCGTGTGGACTAGCAAAAGATATCTGACAAACCCAGGAATAAGGGTCAAGTGCTAATCAGGATAAGTCAGAGTGGAGACCTCACTGCAGAGCCTGGGCAGAGGTGAGAAGGAGCCCACACGGAGGAGAGTGGGAGCAGTATCTGCTGAGAGGTGAAAACTGCAGCTTAACCAAATGCTTATCCCAAGGGAACTGTTGAATTAGAGTACTTGGAAGCAATTTAGATTATCTTGTTTCAATTTGTCTTCTGTTAGCATCTGTATCGTATAAAGGAGGACAGGGTGTAGAACAGGGAGGGTTGATAATTTGGACAGCATATCTCATAGCAGAGTGCTCAGACTTTCATCCAGCAAACTGCGTGGCTGCGAGTTCTTCAGATCTAAAGGCATAAATCGAAACAGGAACATCATCCTGCCTTTTTATTCATCCCCGCTTCTCCAGCGCAGATCTCAGCCTCCAGTTGCCATGTCTGCACTCGGGGAATAGCCTCAGCACTCCGTGAGCGTCTGCTCCCAGCGCTGCCGACCGCACTAGACCAGAATTAGGTGTAGGAGCTCCCCGCCAGTCTCACACCAGAGGAAGTTAGTGCACGCCAGCCAAATCGTGGTAGCTGCCCGTAGGCAGGCTGTTTCCCCAGAGTACATGAATAGCTCTATTAATGAGTTTATGAAAATACTTGCCCCGGTTACCAAAAATGTGCAGCTGCATCCAAATGGTGGTAGAGTATCTTTTTGCAAAGTGAGCTCTACTTAAAAAGGAGCTGCTGCTTTTTTAAATAAACAGTTTGTTTGAACAGAGAAATTTCTAATTCTTCCATTTCACGTTGGTAATTAGGCTGCTCAAACTTCTAAAATGTATGTAATTTTTGTCTTTAAAAATACACATTCATAGATTTACAGAGTTTGTAATAAAATTATATATCTTGCATATACCTATCACATATATACTACATATATTTACATGTCTGTCTTAGCTTTTGCTTTTTTAATCTAGTATAACAATAAAGATAAATTAAAAATAATTTGGAGCTTAACAATAAATGCTCTCACAAGGCAAAATATAACAAAAATAACCACAGAGCTTCAATGCAAATAGTGAAGAGGTTTGATGGTGTGGACTTGGGAAATCCCTCAGTATTGTTATTTATTTTAATTTAGTTTTTTGCATTTATTTTGAGAATTAATTGTGACTGAGAGTGCCTTTGTTGTCACTGAGCCATCTTCTCTTGAGCAATCCTGTGGCATCATTACATAGAGGAATCCAAGGCCTACAGTAAGCGCTGGAAGCATGTAAATGGAAAAATCAAGTCAACTGATTAAACTTTAAACAGGCTTTTATATGCTTTAATGTTTCTCTATCCTGCGTGACGTATTCTGTGGGTGGTGGGCTTGGGGTTTTTCTTGGTTTTTTTGCTTTCACAAGTAGAATTAGCATGCATCCTGGAACTTCTTACTCACATAACATGTCAGTGCAAGATTCATCTGGAGTTAGGAGAAGAGGCAAATATTTGGGGTTTTGGGTTTTTTTTTCTTTTTACTGTACCAGATTTATTCCGAAGATACACATAGCGCAGTTTTAACCTGACTTCTAATTTGTTTCTTTTTCATGCATAACACATACCACCTTCAGTCTCTTTAAAATTATGATTGATTCTTTTCAGTTTTGTATTGCATTTTCTCTGTTACAATGTGAAAATACAAGATGTTTTTCTGACATGCTGTCCTATGCAATAATTACGAATTCTTTCTTACAGAGACATGTGACGCAGTCCAGTGGTAATCGAAAATTCAAGTGCACTGAATGTGGAAAAGCTTTTAAATATAAACATCACCTAAAGGAGCACCTACGAATCCACAGTGGTAAACAAACCAAGCATTGAATTATGTACTAATGTTGCCATTTCTACTCTTTATAACTTTGATGTTATATCAGTCTTGTAAATCTAAGTTTAAAATATTAGTGTTTCCCTTTTTCTTCCTCTGGGACTCTGTAAGCACTGACTGCAGCCTTCAGCTGCGTGCAGGAAAAACGTAGGATAACTCAAGAGGATTTATAGTTGCAGCTTAAGCTCTGACAGTTAAGGAAAACTTCGCTTGTGGCAGAAGAAATGGGGCATCCTTCTGGTCCTTTTTCACTTGTCTGTTTTTTCTCAATGTTTGCAGACCACTCAGCGTGTCAGGAGCCTTGCTAGAAAATTTTAATTGGTAATAGTTGGGACATAACAACTATGCTTCCTACTGTCTGTGATTTTATTAAAATATCATATTAAAATATTAAAATAGCCTCAGGACACAGGTCTGGAATTGTGATATACTGTCACAAAAGTTTCGATTTATAAGAAAAGTTCCAATTTGTAATAAATTTAATATACAATATTATCTATAATGATAAGTAAAATGTGATCACTGAAAAGAGATTCTCAATTTCTCTCTTTAACTCAAATTTACCCATTGACAGAAAGTCTGAAAACAAGGTTTTAGGCCATCTTTTCCTTTCTTATCAGTTGCTCAGCCATGATAACAGCAATTAAGAGCACCTCACTTAGAAGTCCTCCCTCAGCAAACATAATTTTATTTCCAGAGGGTAGCGGCACTGTGCTTGTGGGTGAGAAAGCCTCGGCCAATGTACTTTTCAATCTGAAGCAAGCCAGCTATTTCGGCTCTTTCCTTTTCCTCTGTAGTACAGACCCCCTGAAAAGCCAACTCTGGCTATGGGTGTAACAACTGCATAGTTGTGTGCATCTTCCTGGCAATTTAACCTGACGTTCACCTCTGAAGGCAAACATACCTCTGTCTTCTGCATGTGTCTCGTTTCCCTTTACTTAAACGTTGCCTGTTTTTATTCAGCTGATGAGTATTGTAGGAAGATCTGGATATATTGTATTTGAGTTTGCCACAATAAAATGTGCATAGTTCGTTATATAATTATGACTTGCATTTATGGCATTTGTATTTTTTCTTTGGTTAATCATATTCTAATTTTTTTCCATTCTGAAGTAGTTTATGCAGCTTCTGAAGTTAGTAGTGGTATTACTTGAATGGAGTTTAATGAAATCTGCAAGTATCATATAGGCTCATTTATGTGATATGTAGACAGTTACTGGGAAATACTGGAATGTATCATGATCATCCTATATCTACTAGTGGATCACAAACTTATTAAAGGACCCTAGGATCAGAGCTATAGAGGATATATTTACTCTTACTGCTCAATTCACTGCGTAAGATTTTTTTTCCCTAGGACTCTTTGAGAGGTCATTTTGATGTATTCTTTTCTAGTTACTATTGCTTGATGAAGTTACGCTGTAACCTAGTAAACTGTTGCATATGCCTTTTTTCTTCTTTTTTTTATCTTTAGGAGAGAAGCCATATGAGTGCCCAAACTGCAAGAAACGTTTTTCCCATTCTGGTTCATACAGTTCACACATAAGCAGTAAGAAGTGTATTGGTTTGATGCCCGTGAATGGTCGAGCCCGGTCAGGGCTCAAGACGTCTCAGTGCTCCTCCCCTTCCCTTTCTGCATCACCAGGTAGCCCAGCAAGACCACAGATACGACAAAAGATAGAAAATAAACCCTTGCAAGAGCAACTTCCTGTTAACCAAATTAAAACTGAACCTGTGGATTATGAATTCAAGCCCATAGTGGTTGCTTCAGGAATTAATTGTTCGACCCCTTTGCAGAATGGGGTTTTTAGTGGTGGTAGCCCATTGCAGGCAACCAGTTCTCCTCAGGGTGTGGTGCAAGCTGTTGTTCTACCAACAGTAGGTCTGGTGTCTCCCATAAGCATCAACTTAAGTGACATTCAAAATGTACTTAAAGTGGCAGTGGATGGTAATGTAATAAGGCAAGTATTGGAAAACAATCATGCTAATCTTGCATCCAAAGAACAAGAAACAATCAGCAATGCATCTATACAACAAGCTGGCCATTCCCTCATTTCAGCTATCAGTCTTCCTTTGGTTGACCAAGATGGGACAACCAAAATTATCATCAACTACAGCTTGGAGCAGCCAAGTCAACTTCAGGTTGTTCCACAAAATCTAAAAAAAGAAAACTCTGTTCCTACAAATAGTTGCAAAAATGAAAAATTACCGGAAGATCTTACGGTGAAGTCTGAGAAAGATAAGAACTTTGAAGGAGAGACCAATGATAGCACTTGTCTTCTTTGTGATGACTGTCCAGGAGATCTTAATGCACTTCAAGAATTAAAGCACTATGAAACGAAAAATCCTCCTCAGCTTCCTCAGCCCAGTGGAACAGAAGCTGAGAAGCCCGACTCCCCTGTCCCATCAGAAACTGGGGAGAACAACTTATCTCCTGGTCAGCCACCTTTAAAGAACCTTTTATCGCTCCTAAAAGCATATTATGCATTAAATGCACAACCGAGCGCAGAAGAACTTTCAAAAATAGCTGATTCAGTAAACCTACCACTGGATGTGGTAAAAAAGTGGTTTGAAAAAATGCAAGCTGGACAAATTTCTGTGCAGTCTTCTGGACCATCTTCTCCTGAACAAGTTAAATTAAGCAGTCCCACAGATAATGATGATCAAGCAGCAACTACAAATGTGAGCGAACCCCAGAACAGCACAAGTAATTCACAAAATCCTGTCAATACAACAAAATCTCAGACTTTACCAGGGGGATCAACTCTGAATGGTTCACGCAGTAGCACGCCATCCCCGTCGCCACTAAACCTTTCTTCATCAAGAAATTCACAGGGTTATACGTACACAGCAGAGGGTGTACAAGAAGAGCCACAAATTGAACCTCTTGACCTTTCGCTACCAAAGCAACATGGAGAACTATTGGAAAGATCTACCATAACTAGTGTTTACCAGAACAGTGTTTATTCTGTCCAAGAAGAACCTTTGAACTTAACTTGTGCAAAAAAAGAACCACAAAAGGACAACAGTATTACAGACTCTGATCCTATTGTAAATGTAATCCCACCAAGTGCCAATCCCATAAATATTGCTATACCTACAGTCACTGCCCAGTTACCTACAATTGTTGCCATTGCTGACCAGAACAGTGTTCCATGCTTGAGAGCCCTCGCTGCCAATAAGCAAACCATTTTGATTCCACAGGTGGCTTATACATACTCTACTACAGTTAGTCCTGCAGTTCAAGAAACACCACCAAAACACACCCAAGCCAATGGAAATCAGGTACTTCAGTCCCTGTATTCCTGTGTGTTGTGTATGATGTATTCATTCTGTGTCCATGCTGAACTAACAGAAAGCTGTCAAGATAAATTAAATAAATTGTCAATATAAGCTATCAGGTTTATTCAGCATGATTGTTAATGTGTAATAGATGTTACTGTTAATTCCTCTGCAAAGCTAGCTAGCTCAGGCAGCTTGAGTCCAGACTGACAGAAACTATATAGTTCTGTGCGTGGACGAGTCAGTTCTTCACTATGTTTGGTCATTCAGAAGTGTATTCTAGGACATTAGTGCTCAGTATTTTAAAGACAGTTTAATTCTCCTGATCAAAAAGCAAAGTAAGGCCATGGCTTGTGTTTCTTGCTGGTTCCATATCTCCTCTTTCCCCACATCCAGAAAACAAAATATTTGGAACTTCTGGCTACTCCCTTCACGCTGCTCTGCTTTCTTGGCTTGCAGAGTAGCTGAATTCATCCTACACCATAATGGCACTTTAAACAAAATTCAGATGCATTCTCAATTGAAATTCAGGCAGGTATTTATCCTCATTTGCCACTCCTGTATCCTGCCCTGTTCCTCCCTGGATACATCCAGATGTGATCTAATCGGAGTCAGCCCTGCTGAGAAACACCAGTGCATGTTGAGGTAGGGACAGAGCAGAACAGACAAGTGGCTTGCATAAAGACTGAGCGTTTCTAATTAAATCTTAGAAACTTAGCTGTTCAGCATTTTAGGCAGGCTTCTGTATAGCCAGAGACTGAGGAGCCTTGAAGAGTTACAAGGTTGCTTATATGTTGAAGTTTATGAGACAGATGACATTTGAAGTAGCTAATACATAGATTTTTATATTCAGATTTTATAATATATGATAAAATTAATTCTGTGTGTAGTGATACTGCTGATATCAGTAGAAGATTCTGTGCTTCTTACAGGTGAGCTTCACTTGAAATACTTAGACTACAGTTACGATTCTTAAAAACTTTTTATTAATTAAACATTTGAAATCCCCCAACTTTTGGGTTAAGTAGGATTTGTGGTAGTTTTATGAGGAAGAGGGTAGTCAATATGCAAATTCAAATGATAAATATCTTTTTGTGAAAACTTCATCAAAAACTACAGTCTTAACTTCCATAAAATCCACGAGGTAGCAAAACGTAGGTGACAAACGTTAGTTGAAAAATGCAGTTAGATATCAAATTTGCTCTTCCAACTTACTGAGGTACTTTATAGGTCTGTAATTTTCTTTTCCTTCCTAACATTGCATTTATTTTACGGGCCCTAAAACATGATGTGTCAGCGTAGCTTAGACCTGGCCAACAGTCAAATTTGGATGTGATTAAAGTCAGTCCCAGTGAGAATTCTGCATCTGTATGGTGGCAGGGCCTGCAAAGCAGAGCGTTGCAGTGGAAGATTTTTTTGACTCTGTAAGTCTAAACAATTTTGTTTGGCTGTTTACGGAATTCAATGAAAATAACAGTGCAGCTTCGGTTTATATTTTATAAATTGTGTGCTGCATCAGTGCATTTTTTATTGAACTCAACCTTTTTCGTAATTTTTCTTAAGGATGAAAGGCAAGACACTAGCTCAGAGGGAGTATCGAATGTAGAAGATCAAAATGATTCTGACTCAACACCCCCAAAGAAAAAGATGAGAAAGACAGAAAATGGGATGTATGCGTGTGATTTATGTGACAAAATATTCCAGAAGAGCAGCTCGTTATTGAGACATAAGTATGAACACACAGGTACGTACTAGGAAGAGCAGTTTCAGATCATTATTTCACTGGTAGTGTGTAACTGATAATCTCAACTGGAATCCAGTTCTTGGAAAGTGTGAGGAAGTGTAATAGTCCTTCTTGTCATCTATGCTCAGCTCTCTTTAGAAATCTGTGTTTTGTATATTTGTTTGACAGAACTGCAGTTCTGTATTTCTTTAAATTTGTAAGACCTAAACCATAAATAGAAAAGGGGGGGGGGGATGTTCTTCCATCTGTCTCATGGACAATCATCTGTGAGCCACAGCCTGTAATCAAGGATGTATTACTTCTATTTTACCTTGTCTGGTTATAAATTAAGAAAAACTAAAAATTATAAATTAAGAAAAAAGGATCATGTATGTGAATGATACTTTACATGAAAGGCAGTGTGTCTATCTAGCATGAAGGACTTTCAAATTGAGCCACATTTGTAATTATCTGAAGTTAACAGCCATTCATTAGATGTGGAATCTAACCCCAAAAGAACACCCTTTTGGCTTTGATTTTTATTTTTGATTTCTCATAGTTGTTCCTTTTGGCTCCAGCTCTGGTATCTTTAGTCTTTTTTTTAGTAACTGTTGCTTTTTTATTTCTTCTGTGATGTCTTTAAAAAAAAATTTCTTTTTTTTGTTGGTTAGGTGCCTATATTATATTTCTGCATATTAACGTTTTAATTTCATCTCACATATAGAATTAAAAAGATAAAAAATTCCCTTTTGTCTTTACCACTTGATCGAGTTTCTCAAGTTGTATTTGTTAAGACTATCTATTTTCATACCTTTCCTGTCCCGAGACTCTTTTGACTCCTCCTTTTCATAACCAAATTGTTCTTTCCATTCTACTTTTAAATTAAGTGCAGAGTTCAGAGTCATAGAAACAAAACATAGAATCACATAATCATTTAGGTTGGAAAAGACCTTTAAGATCATCGAGTCCAACTGTAAACCTAACACTGCCAAGTCCACCACTAAACCATGCCCCTAAATACCACATCTACATGTCTTTTAAATACCTCCAGGGATTTTAAATACCTCAACCACTTCCCTGAGCAGCCGGTCCCAATGCTTGACAACCTTTTCGGTGAAGAAATTTTTGCTGCTATCCAATCTAAACCTCCCCTGGAACAACTTGAGGCCATTTCCTCTTGTCCTATTACTAGTTACATGGAAGAAGAGACCCACACCCAGCTCGCTGCTTGTTTGGCATGTTGACATGGAGGCGTTGATCATCTGTAAAGTGTGACCAAAAAACTGCTGTCTTACTGTCTCTATCTTTTATGTCTGGGCTAAGACTGTGCAAAGTTGTTTTGCCTAACAACTTTGAGTGTTGAAATCAAAATAACATTACTAGGCTCATGCTATGTTTATAAGAGACTCTAAAAACAAGGCAACAAAGTAGAAAGCTGGAAAACAGAGCAGAAGGAGAACTAAGTGAAACAAAGCAGATTTTTCTAGTTAATATATGTGTAGTCAGCAAGTTTTGTACATAAGACACTTACCTGTGCCAACCTAGATTTTAGAATGATTTTCCTTTTACCTATAACATGGAAGAAGGATTTGGTACACAAAAACGAACATAAAAGCTTAGCTGATTTAAAATCTCCATCAATATAGAAAAGTTTAAATTGTTTTGACTTGAAATAATGTTTACTGCAAGAAAAATGTCTCCTTTTCTAATTTACATATATTCGCACTTTTTTTGTGCTAAAAGTTACATCCGAGAATCTGTTTATCCTTCTATGTTCAGTTTTCCTAAAAAACTTACAAATTACCCTTGTAATTGTGATAATGTACCCTTGCACCCTTGTCCTTTGGGCTCAGGTGAGAAACCCAGGCTGAGAATGCATGGAGGAGAATGTCTTGTTAAATAAAATTACTAACTGTTGGTAATACGTTCACCAGCAGCATTTTATAATGAAAACAACAGTATACGTTTCTCAGACTTCAGCTACAAGATGTCCAATTGTTTGTGCTTTATTTTGTAGGTAAAAGACCTCATGAGTGTGGAATCTGTAAAAAAGCATTTAAACACAAACACCATTTGATCGAACACATGCGACTGCATTCTGGGGAAAAACCCTACCAATGTGACAAATGTGGAAAGCGGTTTTCACACTCGGGGTCTTACTCTCAACACATGAATCATCGCTACTCCTATTGCAAAAGAGAGGCAGAAGAGCGTGACAGCACAGAACAGGAGGAGGCAGGCCAGGAGGTCCTCAACAACGAGCATGCTGGTGCCAGGGCATCTCCATCGCAGATCGACTCAGATGAGAGAGAGAGTCTAACCAGGGAAGAAGAGGAAGACAGTGAAAAAGAGGAAGAGGAGGAGGAAGAAAAAGAGGTAGAAGGACTTCAGGAAGAAAAAGAATGTAGAAAACTACAAGATGTAGAGGATGAAGAAGAAGAAGAAGAAGAAGAGGAAGAAGAAGGGAAAACTGAAGGTAACAAGAACGATGAAGTCGTAAATCAAGCAAGCAATGCAGAACCAGAAGTTATACAGAATAACGGGCAGGTGTCGGAAGAAAAAAACAAATAAAGCTTAAATGATAGTTTTTTCTATAAGGAAAAAAAAATTGGTAATGAAGTTCGTTCTATATTATACATGCTTTTCATGGAAACGCAGTAGCCTGCATACTGTGATTTCTGTTCACTACTGTGTAAAAAAATATATATATAAAAAAAAGAAAAAGAAAAAAAAAAGAAATCCAGGTGTGCCTGAACCTCAAACTTAGTAATTTTTCACACAGTTTTCAAAGTTAGGAACAAGTTTATAACATGAAGCAGATTAGAAAAATACAGTGACTCTGGCAGCAAAGATTTAACAGGTTGTAGGAAACCTGATTTATTAGACAAGCATCTGGCATTGTTTGTTTTATCAGTATTAATTTTCATTCTTAAGTTGATTAATTTTTAAGCTGTACAATTGGGAGAGATTTATATGATTTTTTTTTTTTTTTAAGTGGTAAAACATTTCCTAAATCGGCTTCAGTATTTTCTTATGTTTTAAAATGTGAGAACTTCTGCACTACAAAATTTCCTTTTGCAGAAACCTGTAATGCAGTTGCAAACAGTGCTTGGCTACCTTTGTAAATTCCACCTAGAAGGTAGCGGTTTATGACATTAGATGTTGTAGTAGAGCATATTATCATTTAAAGTGTATTGTTAGCCTTAAGAAAGCAGACGATAGAAGAACTGAAGTTTCTTACTCATGTGATTAAAAATGTAGTTGAAAAGATTGTCGTTGAGTTCTGATTGCAGGGACTAACAGTGTTAATACTGGTAAGGACAGCAAAGTCGTCAAAATCAGTGTTTGTAATTGTGTTTTGAGTATGTAGTAACAATATGAAGGATATGATATGAAGCTTTGTATCTCCTTTGGCCTTATGCAAGACCTGTGTGCTGTAAGTGCCATTTATCAGTATTATAAAGGCTCTAAGCAGCCTTTATCCAATGTGTGGCCTACAATAACTAGCATTTGTTGATTTGTATCAAACTTCTAAACTAATCATGGGGAAAAAAACACTCAGCCATCAGAGAAGTAAGAACACTGGTATATTTCATTATTTAATTATTTGGTGGTATTTTGGGTTAATACCTGACTTGCAGAATTTCTCTACAATAATTACAAGGGAAATTTTCTAATCTGCTTTATTGCTTTATTGGTTTACTTTAATTTCAGACACATACATGACATGTTATCTGGCTCATAAGTATTTTCAAATGTTAGTTATTATGGACCCCATTTATTAACAATGTTAGCTGATTTTTACCTATCAGTATTATTTTATTTCTTTTAGTTTATAGATCTGTGCAACATTTTGTACTGTATGTCTTCAAACTTGGCAGTATTAATACCCTTCTTACTGACATATGTACCTTTTTAGTTTTAGAAAACTTTTATATTTATGTGTCTTATTTTTATATTTCTTTATTTATTACACAGTGTAGTGTATAATACTGTAGTTTGTATTAATACAATAATATATTTTAGTATGAAAATTTGGAAAGTTGATAAGATTTAAAGTAGAGATGCAATCGGTTCTCTTGCATTGAGATTTGATTTAACAGTGTTATGTTAACATTTATACTTGCCTTGGACTGTAGAACAGAAGAATTAAAATGGGAATGTATTAATTTTACAATTGCAATCAATTCATTTTACCTTTACCCAGTTTTTAATATAAAGCTCTTAAATTTTGAAATTCACTGTGTGACTAATAGCATGATGCTCTGCAGTTTTATTAAGAGATTAGTCTAACCATAAAACTCTCATTTCCTTAGTAAGCCAAATTAGAATAATCTTATAAACAGTGTTGGGAACAACGTTTAACATTTTTGTGCCAATTTGTTCCTGTATTCATGTATGTATGTTACAAATCTGAAACTTCATTTTTAAGTTCCTTGTTACATCATGGTCATTTTCTAGTTTTTTACCAGACTCCCCATCTCACAATAAAATGCGTCAACAAGTCTGACTTACTGTCATTATTCTGGTAATTTAGAAAATGGCTTTAAATTATTTCTATGAGCTGTTACTCGGACACGGTTCCTGCTTCAGTGTCGATACTCAGTTTCAATTGTACATAAGGAGCGCGTCAGTGAAAGAAAGGGTTGACTGCAGGCAAAGGGATTGCTACATGAGTTTATTGATTTACCAACGTTAGCAGGACAACTGAGTTTTCAAAACGAACCATGTGGTTTTGTGATTTATTTTTTTTCTCTTGTATCTATCTAATATACAGTTTAATGCTCTCTTTCAATAAGAATGCTTTTAAAGGAAGTAAGTCTATAATAGTTTTCTTGACTTAGCAATAAGCTAGTGCAAAGGTTGATGTATATATTGCTGTTGAAATTTCCAAAGATACGGCACCAACATTACAGATACATATAATTTCAGTAATGTAAGTATGAAGGCTTGAAAGTTGTATTACATATGCACGTTTACAATGTTTTGCAGTTTAAGCAAAGTTTAGAGACTGTTCTTTAAGCAAAGTTCTGTTCTTTAACGATCCCTAAAAGGGGATTTCAGTTGTTAATGTCTGGGTTTTTTACACAAATATCATATAAGTTATTTTATATTCACATATCTAAGTTCTGAATAATTCTCAATCTTGCTATCTCAACATTAATACATACAAAAGATTTATTTCATATATTAATTGTTTTACTATGTCTGTATTTTGCTGTACAGTATACCAAATACTGCACTTTTAAAT
Organism: Aptenodytes forsteri; assembly: GCF_000699145.1. NCBI lineage: Eukaryota > Metazoa > Chordata > Aves > Sphenisciformes > Spheniscidae > Aptenodytes > Aptenodytes forsteri. The sequence goes on along the minus strand of NW_008794911.1, from coordinate 371,852 downwards.
GGACTAAGCTCCTAACTCAGTAGAATATCGAGGTAAACACGAGAAAGCTGTTCTGAAAAAAATAACCATTTATATTGCATCAGTAATGTTGCCTTGTAATTATTATCATAACAGAATCGATCAGGTAGTTCAGGATTTCTTGCAGGTAAAACTGGCTCTGCTCTGTTCTAGGTAATGACACACACCTTTTCGAAACTATTTTAAGATTTTTCACATTTTTTGTAATCCAGGAACATCTTACTTGTCTGTAGTAGTAAACCTAGTGAGACATTTGTTGAAAATGGGATAGAAATAATATTTTGCTGTCTTCAGTAATAGAGCAAAGAATTTGAATAAATCCAAGGTTACTCACATAAGTGACAGCTGCACGTGAAAGGCCAGTAACTTCCATTTCCAGAACCTTAAATGAAGCAAGAGAAAACTATGCTTGGATAAAGAGCAAAGTCCAAGCAATTTTGATTCAGGAAATGTTGTCGGTTTTCAGGAGATTTATATTCATTACTTAGACTACGAAACCATTATTAATATTTTTATCTTCAAAATGGATTGGTATATTGAATTTTGCATCTGTTAAGCTCAGAGATGCCTCTGATGTTTGTGACCTTATAACATCATTTATTACCCATTTGAAAAACACAAAAACTGTGATGCATCTTCATTTAGCGGAGTAAACTCAGCTGGAACAGAGGCGCTTAGGCGACACGGGCTTTATTCCCAGCCCCGTCAGTGAGACGCCTGCGGTGCAGATAGCTGTGCAGTGTAGAGACAGCCCAGGCAGCTGTGAAGGAGTCCACCAAGGTACCAGAAGCAGTCCAGCTGCAGCCACGTGGACCTTCTAAGTTAATGGCAAAGCAGTTTCAAGGAGAGTAAGTTTCACACATGAAAAAAAGTGAAAGCAAAAGTGTAAAGCCTTTATATTCTGTCCTTTAAAAGTAGATAAAAGTTGGAAAAGAGCAGTAAAAATGGAATGTAGTTTTAATAAAACTTCACTGTCCTGTGACCTCTTCTTTGGTCAGAAGATGAGAAGTACATCAGTTGCCCCGTGTGCCCAGGCTGCTGTCTGTGCCTGCTTCTTCCTCATGCTCCCCATGCATGGCTCATCTTAGCTAAACGATCAGGGGGACAGGGGACAGCGACCAGTCCAGACTGACAAAAAGAAAAGTCTCCTTTGAATGCAGCATGGGACAGAGCACTGACTTGAGACTGCTGTTCTGGTTTTGGTTCTGCTATTGACCTATTTTATGATTCCAGAATATAATTAATTGCTATGTTTCAAAATCACAGTTACAGTTGCAAAATTGTGACGGGGGGGGGTACATCCTCTTTTATCACGTAATTTGAGAATAGGAAAAATATTACAGAATAACTACAGGAAGAATGTTACAGAAGAAGTAAATATTAAGTTTCATGCTCTGGGATGGGGAATACCGTTCTGAGATCCTGAGCAAACAGGAGCAGAAGGAGGGACTTCAGGCTACAGAGAATACTAGACGATAAGTTGAAGAGAAGTAACTGCTTTCTCCTCTTTCAGTAGCATTCGTATGGCATCCCGGTGGTGATTCTGGTGGCATTCTCTCAAATTCTCCATAGCCACATCGCTGTCTACTTGCCGGTTATCCGGAGCAGCCTATCCATATGTGTAATTGGTAACATAGCAATGCTCAGCAATGCTGTATGTATGAGCTTGAAAGTTTTCTTGAAAATGGTATTGAATTACGAATAATCAGATAAATTAATGGATACTAAAAAAAGAAATCGGGAAGTTTTTATAGTTTAGCTAATTTCAGAGTGTCAGTGTGTTTCAATATCTGTTTTAAATTTTAGTAGAAGGAGAATGCACAATGGCATATCAACCCAGAATGCAATATAGTTACCCTGAAAGGTGCTATTCTTCAGACAGTAAAAATTGCTTAAACTGGCAACAAGTGTTGTGTTCGCACTCCTGAGTAAAACTGTTCTAATGCAATTATTGCAGGTAAACCCACAGTCAGTGTCCGTACAAGCAGTACTTTACTGATATTTGTAGTGGCAAAGCGTGCCTGGGATGGTGGCGGCCACAAGCCTGAGTGGCAATTTGAAAGCAAAGCCATTTACAAGAGAGAAAATAAGACACTACTAAAAGCACAGTTTTTGCCACAGCAAAATGCTACATTGGGGCTTTTATCATCAAAGTGAGGAAAGATCAGGAGTTCACACTCCAAAGCAACGTAGAAGTCTATGGCGGAGAAATGAAAATACTTTCTAGTGTACGGAAGACCATTAGAGGTGAAGGTAATGATTTGAGGATGAGAAAAGTCCCTTTTGCTCATGGAGGCTGTAGTGAAGATAGAGGATGGCTTTTGAGCGGAGGAGAAGGAGGGAGGAAAGAGTTTAATATGTGCTGTCCTGAGCACCTCTTGAAAAGGTGTTCTTTTTAATTTATTTACTACCACTGTGTAAGTCCGTGCACAATTCTTTGCTTGGATAAAGGTTTTGTATGTTTTGCAATTCACATTCTGGTACTTAAACACAAAAGTATGTTTCTTCTCTTTCCTTGGCAGAATAGCGTGTTTAATTGTCGCTAGAATAATCTCTAAATTTCATAATGGAAATTCAATATTAGAGTATCTTTCGAGTCTGTATTTTATCATTTATTGTTCATGTTTTTCTTGGGCAGTTGTTCTAATGATATTTGCACAGTCTGATTTTCACAAAAAAATGAATACAAAAGGGTTATGATGATCAAATTAACTCTTAAAAGTGATCAAATATTTACAACTTTTGTTTTATCCCTCTGCTCTTTCATGACCTCTGGTCACTAATCTGTCACACAGTCTTCTTAATTGTGTGTATTATGCCTATCATACACATTGTATGTATGTTGTCTCTAGGGGAAACAATACATTATGATCTGTTTCATTGCTTCACAAAAAAAAAAATCTGCTCTTCTTTTAAACTGTAATTAGAAAATAAACTGATAGTTGGAATTAAACATGCAATGTGCTGATGTCAGGAGCACTTTCGTGGCAAAGTTTGTCCTAGTAGCATGCCGAACGTCAAAGTCATGTAGTATTAATCTACAACTAGGTAAAGTTCTCCACTAGCAGATCTCTACACTAGCAGATCCCCAAAAAGATCTTTCAAAGTTATTATGGGAAGTAATCTTTAAAATAAATATATTGAGAATGCCATTTTGGTCTTTCCTTTGGTTTTCTGGTGAGTCTCAAGTTCTCTGATTCTGCTTCTAGATTTTAACCTTTCTGTATTGGGGACTGTCCTTGGCTTTTGCTCATCTTTGTGTAAACTAGGGTTTGTGTAATAATCACGAGATTTGCATTGTGTGTTAATTCAGAAATTGAGGGGATAAATGAGTTAAACCCTAAAAAAACTGAAATACACCTGCACTAACTTTGTGTCATTCCTCATGAGTTTCTGTTCCTCTTTTACCTGGAAAGTCTGCTCGCTTTTAGCACACCCTGGGCCCAAAGACAGACCACAAGTCTGACAGCACTTTGTATGACTGGGTCCTGTTTCCATCCCTTACTGTTCAGGAGCTCTCTTTAGGCCAAATCCTGCATGACTGTTGATGAATATCACTGGAACCCTTGAATTCTGTGAGACTTCCTAAATTTTTACTGACAGGTAAGCTATTGCAAAGGTATAGAGGGAGCATTTTGCTCTTTTCAGTGTGCAAGAATAAAACCTGTTGGACCAAATTGTTCAAGAAATAAGTTCACTGGAAAACCATGCAAAATTCTGAAAATAACAAGTTCTTCCAACAGGTTTGTAAGGTCATGTCGCTATACACAGAAAGAGTACTTGGAATTTTTTTCCCTCCCTCAATCAAATCAACCCAATAATGGGAAAACACTTATGTGGAGAGCAGTCCTCGACTTCTTTCACTCAGGCTGAACGTAATGCTGCCACTGGTCTCCTCCAAACCAGGAGTTGAACAGCTGTCTCACTTGTACATACTTCATTTTGAGTCCTCGTGAGCAGTAAGTGTCGGAGTGAGGGGCAGGAAGGTTTAACCCTCCTGATGGTTGGAGCTGGTTGTGCTGCCAGCAGCACCTTTCCACGAGCTGCTGCTGCTGCTAACGGCCAGGGAGTGTTTGAAGTGGTCATGGTTACAGCCTGACCAGGTCAAATGATCTCAGCTGTGGTTGCAGAGATAACAGGGGCTTCAATCAAGACAAGCTGACTAAGTTGACCTCAAGTCGGCTTTTTTCTCTGTTTAGACAGCTCCAAAGAATTCCTCTGGCAGGAGCCAGCAACCATGCTTTGGAGGAGCTGCTAGCCTGCGTTACCCGAGGCCGGAGAACAGCCACCTCAGTCTGTAAATTATAAATTCTTGAGAGTAGTGATTCATGTTCCCCAAAACACGGCATTGTCTTTAGAATCTTTTTTTATTTATCTTTTTAATCAGGTTTCTTCTTATTGGCATTCTGGTCTCCAAGATAATCTGTTGTGTCAAATGTTTTTAAAACGTCCTGAAGCTTAGTGAGAGACACTCTATAAACCAAAGAACAAGGAATTCTAGCATTTGCACTTGTGATGAGTGTTATCACAATTTCTGTATCTTTTCCAACCCTGATTATGAGGCCAGCTTTCCTGGCTTAGGGAAAAAACAGATAAAAAAACAACTGATGAATGATAATACAGCTTGCACAAGGTTATTCAGGCAGAGTTGGGAACAGAACCGAGGTCTCTAACGTGGGCGAGCTGTCTGCCTTTTACTTTAGCATGCAGTTTTTTCTGAAGGAATGTGGCAAATGAAGCGTTGCTGTGATTTTCAGTGGCGCAGTGGAGCTCAGCCTTTAGCAGCTACACTGCTTGACAAGCTTATCCTATTACACTGCAGTCAAGAGGCCTGTTCTTCAGCTCAAGCAGCAAAGAGTCAGACTTTGTATACAATAAGCGTATCTTACTCAGGGCCAGCAGGTGCCAAAAAAAGGGCTGGTGGGACATTTGGCTAGGTGGTTGGTTGCCACTAGCAAGTTACTTCCAGAACTGTTTCCAGAAACCAGTAATCTTTGTGCCCCATTGTTCCCTGCTGGTGCTGGGATTGCTGCTGCAAGCGAAGTGGCGAGTGCACTGTCAGTCTGGAGAGGAGTTCAGGTTCTGCCGGTGACCCTTATGGAGGGAAAAGGATAAAAGCTTTGCGGATTCTCTGTGTGCTCCTGCTGGCCCAATACATCATCTTGCTTCTTGTAGGGTTTTTTTGTGAAGGCCACCCGTCAGGGACACATTGTCTGGGTCCTGATGGCTCCCCAGTGGGGCTCCAGCTGTAACCCCTGGGGGAGGGGGAGTGAAGGGGAAAAACCACCTCAGCGCAGCAAATTGTTCCATGTATGAATAATCCTTCTTTACACAAATTGCTCAACTCATGATTACTTATGTAAGTAAAACCATTGTAGGATCTGCTTTTTCTCCTTTGCAGTTAAAATACTTCCATTTTTTTTAATGTTAAGGAAAACAAAAACTTAATTCCTGCTTTACTGTAGTTTATTATTTAATCTAGTTCCTAACTGTGGCCCCACCATGTCTGTTTAAGACCAGGAGTACTGCATTGCTTACTCTCTGATAATGGAAATGTATTTGGTTCAGGGAAATCTGAATCTGTTCAGCTCACTGTATCTAAAACTAATTGAAAATAGCTGGAGAATCTGATGCCAAAAAATGCAAATATTTCATGACCAGAACCATGTATAGGTCAAAGACCATTTATGTTCCTGATTTTTTAAACTGTATGTTGAAAAGTGCTGTTCAAGTCCATCTTCTGCTCCTCCTGCTACCTAGTTTCTACCCAGCTGCTCTCAGTTTTGCCCTGTAGGCCCAATCCACCCAAGCACGTGTGCGCCCCTTGTGACTGCTGTAGGTAAATAAGATTCTCCTCATGTCGCGGCCATGCTCCAGTGACTGTCTCTACTGCTGGAAAAGCAAGCACTTGAAAATGCCAAAACAGGAGGCAGCCTAGCTTCATTGTCACAGCAGAACTGGCTTATGCAGTCAACCAGGCTATTGCACCACAGTCTAGTCATATACTTCCTTCTAAGCAGAAATTTTGAATTTCTGTGGGATTTCTCACGGTTAATACCTTCATATTTCACAACTTAGCTTCTCCTGTAATTCTACTAAACGAGCTGTCTTCTGTAGCTTCTGAAGTGCATTTTGCCTACCTTTCTGCTTAGGTGTTTAGACGTGTGGTGTTACCTGATGTGGAGTTTGCTGAGTGCATGCTGGTACCCAGCTCTCCTTGAGGAAAGCGGAGTCTTTGCTCCCTCAAAAGGTGTATGTTACTGTCAGTGTCCTGCAGGACACGGAGATGCTCTGCCAAGTGACTGGTGGTGGCAAGGGATGGAAGAATGCTGCTGTATACTCTCAGGGGTGCTCTAAATTTGGGATAATGATGTATTTCTCAGGTAAAAAATGGCAGCAATAAATTAAGTATCCTTGAAAAATACCATTCCCTTGCTATAAATACCTTGTAACCACCCACGTTGGTTTTGGCCTTGGTCTCCTAAGCAATGGCATTTTTGAGCCTGTGCTGTGTGTTCCCTTCTCTCATCTTACAATACATTTTGAGCTGATGACTGTGCCTGGCCAACTTTGACAGACAAGGTGATGTGTCAAAGATGTGAAGTCCTTGCATGACTTGTGAAACTTGGCTGTCTAGGGCAGAGGACCAAGCGAATGTCCTTGCTAGGCAAAGGCAGGTATTATTCAGTCCCTTACTATCGTAAGTGCGGTTCTGAACCACCCCCAGCATGTGCCACTGCTTGTCCGGCCGAGAAAGGTAGGGAAGGTGATAGAGGGTTTCATTAGTTCGGTTGCTCTCTTGTTAATGCTGTTATTTGAGAGGACAAAAGAGAAAAGAAAAAACACACAAGAGCAAGAATAAATTTCTAATTAGTAGTTGACTACTGCACTGCCTTTAAAAAGGAGACTTGAATTATGGTAGTAACTACAGTGTCTGGCCATTATTCACATGGGACACTGCCAACAGGACTGACACCCTCGTCTCCGTCACAGGCTAAGAATCATGTTTATTTGCTCTCTCTCCAGCCAAACAAATACGAAATTCTGTCATGCAAAATAGAACTAACCCAATAATAGAGTCTTTGTCTTCCAGGAGGGCCAGAACAGAGCATGCTGCCTTTGAACCTCCTTGTTTCGATGGAAAAACCAAGCACAAGTTTCATATATCCCTCATGAGTGCTGTAACATGGACATAATCATGGATTATCCTGTTATTCCCACACCAGTGTGCAGCTCAGTCGAAATCATTTAAGTCTGTTTCACCATGCTCCCCAAGCGATACAGGTGAAGGAAGACCCAGTCTGTGGGCTCTGATGGATTAGCCAGTACATTGATGCGGGTGGACTTCTGGGAATGCCAGAAGCAGATGTTTAAACCTCCCGAGAACTGTATTTCCAAACACTGAGCCTGTGATTCAACAACCACTGCAGTCAGTATTAGCAAGTGCTGCGGCTGCTGGAAGGGAGAATCCAGCCCTCTCTCATCCTCTGCCCTCTCCCACGCTGGTACAGCCCCATCAGGACCGATCCAGTTAACAAGTAACCAGTCATTTTTCCTGGGTTATTTTTCAGCTGGATCAGTTCACTGTGCAACACAAAAGCCTTTGCCAGAGCAAGAGAAAAGAAGGTTGTGGCATGGGGTTGCTCCTTTTACACTGGTGTAAAGCAGACACTGAGCATGTGCTGAGCTACAGCCTGAGTTGCCCGGGGCATCCCTGCCTCCAGAGGCCAGCAGCGCCTGGCTGGTGCTTCTGAGGGACTGTGGTTTTGTCTGCAGCTGCTGGAAGTTAAGAATTAGCTCAGAGGGAGCAGTTTGGTCCTGGTACTGGATCTAGCTGAAATGCTTTTTGAAGATGTTTTATGCTTACTGATAAGATTCATCATCTTCTTAATGCCTTTGATTTTGCCCTTCTGAAATGTTCTCCACTTGAATTTAAAGCTGGTTTGCCAAAGAGCGACAACCCGTACAGAGTTATTTGGCCAAGACACATGCCCCAATATCAATGGTGGGAAACAATTTAGGAAAGAGTCTCTCGTTGCACTCTGTAGCAGTAACAGCTCACAGTTAAACCCAAACTACTGGGTTTGCTCTGCTCTTAGTACTGCACCGACATTTGTTACCCTGAAATGCAGAGTAACCAGTGTTGTGTAAACAAACTTCTTTGTTCCCTGTATATGTGGCTGCACAGACTTCCAGCTATTGCTAAAAACTTCATTTATTTTATCATGCAAACAGGTCATTTTGGTTTGAGCTAAGAACAACCTCCTGTGCTGGTTGACTTAAAACAGTGCTTCCCCACTCTCCCACTCTGTCCTGGTTTCAGCTGGGATAGAGTTAATTTTCATCCTAGTAGCCGGTATAGTGCTGTGTTTTGGATTTAGCATGAAAATAATGTGATAACACATTGATGTTTTAGTTGTTGCTAAGCAGTGTTTATACTAAGTCAAGGACTTTTCAGCTTCCCATACTCTGCCAGTGAGGAGGTGCACAGGAGCTGGGAGGGAGCCGAAGGGATATTCTGTACCATATGATGTCATGCTCAGTATATAAACTGGGGGGAGTTGGCTGGGGGGAGGTGATCGCTGCTCAGGGACTGGCTGGGCATCGGTCGGTGGGTGGTGAGCAGTTGCATCACTTGATTTTCCTGGGTTTTGTTCCTCTCCTTCTGTTGTTGTTTTTTATTTCAATTATTAAATTGTGCTTATCTCAACCCATGAGTTTTCTCACTTTTACTCTTCTGATTCTCTCCCCCATCCCACCAGGGGCAGGGGGAGGGTAAGCGAGCGGCTGTGTGGTGCTTCATTGCCGACTGGGGTTAAACCATGACACACTCCTGTGTCTGTGCTCTGTATGCTGCTCCTTTTGGTAAAAATAACAAGTAGTGGCTGGATTACAGGTATTCTACACTTCTGGGTTTGCTTTATCCATCACAGGGTTTCTGTATGTTCTGGTAGGTACCAGAATGAAGCCAAGAGCGATGATGATTAAGATTGTACTGATGGCCAAAAACTGAAGTAAATTACAAAGGTGAGCAAGACCCCAGCGAGAGTGGGCTGCTGGCAGCGCGGCACATTCTCTGTAGAGGCACAGGGCTGCTTTAGTCTGGGCTGCTGAGTTATCGTCAGAGCTAGAAAATGTCCTTTGCCCTATTGCATCAACATCTCTTTTTCACTTTCAAGCTGTTACAAGAGCAGAGGCCACAATTAGCTCTATTAGTCATTTAGCATATTCAAAATTAGAATGGGTTGGGTTTTCCCTTGCTTACAAATGAGCCACTGGCAGCAGGATGTCAGCACGCTGAGGCCACGGCTAGACATAATAGAGGACTTGAGGGCCTGACCGTGGAACAAAGTCCAGGGATCTCTGTTGGGAAGCTACACGGTGCAAAGGGAAAATTGGGTGCATCAAAATGTGATGCAAATCAGCTGGCACTGCCTTGGCTCAGGGATGCACTCGGGTCCTTCTGTCCACACACACTCCAAAACACGGATTTCTCCGAGAATCTGTGTTTTTCCAGGACTTGTACTGGGCAGGGCTTGCTGCACTCTTTCAAACCCCACTCCTGCCCATGTCCAAAAGATAAAATTCTTCATGTCAGGAGGAGGAACCCAACATCCTATTTAACCCACCCATCATCACTGCCTCAGTGACTGAAAACTGTAACCCAGCGGACACAGGCTATTTCAGAGCAGGGCTGAGGCACTCCTTTTCCTTTTACTGAGGAAGTTTTCCTCTTTAGACAGTATTTCAGGACTTGGAGATGGGAAAAGGAGACAAGTACCATACAAACAAGCACAGGCACCAGAGGGAACTCTGACCCCAGAGTAAGAGCAGTCCCTTGGTGGAGAAGATGCCCCTGTGTCCCAAGGACAGGTCCATGTGCATTCAGCTGCCATGATGGAGTAGGAGATAACAAGCACCAGCCTGAGCACAGCGTCCTTGGTGAGTGCTCTCGCAACAAGCTGCTGCATAAGGGACAGATACCTCCTCCACCCAAGCTGTAGAAGAAAACACCGGCTGCATCTGTGTTTCACAAGGGGCAGAAATCATCAGTACACGAGATGGGCTCTGGGCACAGCCAGCAGGTCAGGCTCCTCGGGAGATTTTGGGATTTCCCAAAAACTAGGTGTCCTTCACCTTGTTGCCTTGGGCAGGAAAGACACACTGACCCACCAACACTTGGGTGGCCCTGGATACCTGGGCAGCAGGGACCTCTGGGTGCATGCCAGAGGGGCCAAGAGCTATTACAGGCACTTACATTAGATCTAACTTTTACTATCAACATCGTGTCAGCAAATACATAAACTGGCTGTTTCTACCAGCTGTGACAATGAAGAAGAAATGCATCAATGTCCGTTGCCTCGCTGGTTTTCACCCAGTCTCCATATGAAATCTCTCCAGAGAAGAGGATGGCCCTGCAGTGTTTTCAGACCTGACCCCACATAAGTGTTTTTCAGCTATCTATGTGGCTGATGGTCCGCAAAGCTTCCAAAAAATTCCCAAAGATCAGCCTCATTCCCCCTGCCCCCAGGTGAGCAGTGTGCTGACCTACTGAAAAAAAAACCCAATGTATTCTTTTGGGGGGTCCGAGTGGGTCTTCCTGCCTTACATTGTCCCTTTCTGTCAAAGCCAGTGGCAGAGCTGCCCGTGGGGGGCAGCCAGGTGCCCACATCCTGCCCCGGTGCAGGAACAAGTGTGGTGGGAGGCAGAAATCCCGGGTCATAAATGTCAGATTCAAAGATGAAAACAATTGAAACATCTCTACAGCAGGAAAAAATCCCTGTCTCTGCTCCAGTTTCCCTATCTTTAGAGGAAAGATAAATATAAATCATTATCCACAGGCATGCTGTGGGATCTAATTTCAGTAACGCCTAGCCGGTGAAGCGTAGGAACTCTAGGAAAGAGAAGCTGTAGCTGTGCAAATGGCATTGGAGCATCGCCTGCGGTACGGAGGTTGCCTGGCATTCAGTCGCCAGATGCCCTGTGCAATATGGGCTGTCCTGTACTTACTGCTCAAATCCCAAGCCTCATCTGAAGGGAAGACAGGCCATGGCTTTCCTGCACTTTTGCTGCAACACGTTAAATCCCACGTGTGATGCAACTCTGCCACGGTTGCAGCCCACTCAGGGCATTGGGCTTGAAGAGATGACACAAAAGCAGACATACATCTCTGGGCCTGCTCAATGTTTACAGTCTGACCACCCTGCTTGACTCTCCCCCAGCTAGATCTGCTTCAAGCTGCTTATCATTTTTTGCAAAAGCTCTATTTTCCATGTGGGGACTTGCCTCTCAGTTAGTTTTTCAACTGAGTTTTTTCCAAAAAATTAAAAGTCAGGGAGAGAAGACAATCGTCTTGCCCTTTGAGGAGATGGGTGTGGAAGGTGTTGGTGGAGCACCCTCAGTATTACGTGAGAAGAGGCAAGGGCGGGGGTTGCCACAGCTCCTTCCCTTTCTACTGGACAAGGTGGGCAGCAGGTTTGCTGAGGTCGAGAGGTCGAGTCTCTCCTGTCTCTTGCAACAGTACTAAGGTAGAGACCACCCAGACAAAAAAGGAGCATGGCAAACATTGCTAAAAATGTGCAAGAAGGAGGGGCAGGCCAACCAGGCAGGGAGATGGGCCTCTGCAGGCCTGAGGCTGGGGCTCCTGGGGGCTTGGGGACGGGGTGTCCAGTCACTTTGATTTCCTCTGTGGCGGCTGCCCACACTGGTCCCCCACAGACCTGCTCGTGCTGGAAACAGGGGCTGTCCACATGCAGGATAGGAAGAGTACGTTCTGCCTCTTACTCGCCAAAATATACAGTCTTGATTTATGTTTATTAATGCAATTAGCTCACTATTTATTTGTAAAAGTAAAAACCTTACTTCAATTTCAAATGTTATGAGACAAAACATTATGAAGAATGACTTCAATATGTACTTCACATGCTTATTACTGCGGTTGGGCAAGAAGAGTTCATATGCAAGCAGACCTCAGCCCTGAAAGGCTTTTGTTCTTTATAACCAACCTTCTCCGAGATGCAATGAGCTAAGGAGAAACAGTACAGCTAGATAAAACCGGAGGCAGTCATCCTTCAGCACTATTTAAGCCTGTTGTGCAATACCTCACAATAAAACCACCAGTCATAAAGCAGCAGAATCATTTACCTTCGTTTCAGAGAAGAAAATCTTCCCTGGAATCAATCTGGTATTTCTCTTTTTTTTCTCCTGGTGTTTCCCAGCGAGTCACTGCTGGACAACTTGTTCTAGAGACAGGAAACTGTGTCTGAACATGATGGAGGATGCTCGTGATCGTCTCAGCAAAGGGGCGGCAGGCTTTGTACAGCTGTTTCCTCAACTGACTCAGGAACAAGGATTCTCACTCCTTGCAGCCTTCTACTTTTTGGTGCTGGTAGTTGTGATTCCACACCATGAAGACCTTTGCCACTGGTAGTAACAAGCTCTCTAGAAGAGCTGCCACTAAAACCTCTGTGCGTTTGCAGTCAGGTCACAGGATTATCTCAGTGGCCTGCAGTAACGCTGCTGGGGCCAGACATCATCCCTCACCTCCATTGCTGAGTGTCATTCCATTCATCTAGCAGTGTTTCCCTTACCCTGTTTTCAAGAGGGAGCCAAAATACAGCAATAATGAGGATATTTTAGTGTGATAAGTACAGAGACCCAAACGAGAATAAACTGTCCAGAATCTTGCACAAGAAATGGAGACAAAGGGTAGCTGAAAATCTGGAAGTTGCCCGCATTGCCTTAGAGATCGCTGCCAGCAGCCTACATCTGTGCACCATATGAGCAAGTGAGAAAGTGTCTTTGAGAAGGGTGTAGCATTGGTCTTGTGTCAATAATGGATCTAGTCCAAGGTACTGAAGCATCTGCTCTATATTTCAGTATTTTATTTCTTACACTTGTAAGGATATTCAAGTAGGCGAGCATCTACACCTAAAAGACTGCATTTGAAAGAGAAGCTAAGATGTGGTCACCACCAGCCAAAATACTCGCTATGCTAGGAGGTACTTTGGACTCTCCTTCAGGTAACATGTCAGCGTTAGAATCAAATGATCACCACATGTAGGTCTATAAAGCTCCTAAATTAGCTGTGCAGAGTGCAGCTCTGCAACGGTTATTGCTGGATGGTTAAGTGCCAGTGCAGGTGAATTAAATTATTATTGGCTCCAAGTGTGACTCCCATATGCTGTTAATTCATTACCTGTGGCTGAATTGCCAGCAGAGTGGTGCAAAGCTCTTTCTCATCTCAGGGAGTGTCACCAAAAAAGAAGCGGTTTGTCAGTGGAGCCCTAGCAGAGAGGCCCATAGGCCATCCTAGATGTGGGATAAGTGCACGTGGGAAGTGGGGTTCAGAAAACAACAGTTTAATCCGTGTCCTATACACTCCCCCCAAATGAGAGCAGAAAATACGGACTTTCACTATATGTGACATGGAAGGGAATTAATCTCAGCCACAGTTTTTCCTTCCTTTTCTCTTCTACAGCCTCTCACTGACTTTTACTTCTCTTACTTTTACAACATAATTTGCTATGCCTTGGGAGAGGTGAGATGCTCTTTTGTGTTGGGGTGTTCCCCCCAGCAGCACCAGCGGAAGGCAATTATGATGCTGGCGATGCTCTCTCCTTCCCTGAAGAGTTAACGAATTCCATCCTCCTATTGTTGCGGAGTTTCCCCGGGGCCTGCAGCGGGGCAGGATCCTCCGTGCTCTGCAAAGGGTTTGCTTCCTGGTAACAGAGCAATCCATTAGCTCTTGTAGCTGTTGTTCTTGAACTGAAAGCTCTGTGCTCTAAAGCCCAGCAGGAAGAGATAATTAGCACTAAATTGTGTATTCTGGGTAAAATCCGTCCACTTCTGCCAAGACTACACAAGGCCTCAAATACAGTGGAAATACATGTGGGGTGGATGCTTTTTGCATAAATGTGGAAGGAAGCGTGCATGATTGCACTCTTGGTCAGCGTGGCCCAGAAACAGGATCTGGGGTCGATGCGGGTCTGTGCCAGCTCCACACCCTGGGTAAGCAGAGGGTTTGGGAGTAACGGCTCCAGCAAGGGTAGGGGAGGCAGTGCCTGCAGGGATATGTGGCTGCAGTAACGTGCTGGGGAAATAGCCCCTATTCCAGCCATTCCCCTTGTCCTGCTGCCTTCCTTGGCTTTCACATGTGCACCCTGCTGCCAGCCTTGCTGGGCACTGCATTGCACTTGGTCCTTGGACAAGTTGTGCTTGTGGATGCCTCAGGCTTCAGTTTGGGATCCTCTGTTGTAGGTCGGAGAGAAACCCCATCTCCTGCCCAGTAATGTCACTGCAGCATGGTGTAATTCTTTATCCATGCACTGGGTGCCCTTGTTATATGTGATTTAATAAATGCACTGCTGTTCCGATGCTTCTTCCTCTGCTTGGGCAGCGGCCACAATTCAGCTGCTTGAGCTCAGGCTAGTTGCCATTTTCCCCTAGGAAGTGCCACCTGAGTCCAACTGCTGGTCCAGAAACATGTCTTCTGCAGGTCCTGTGTGGTACCTGCCAGCCCTGGCGGGTGCACCACTGGAGATGCCCATGTTGGAAATGAGTCAAGGACACTCAATGTGTCCAGGTTGTGTTTCCTAGCGCAAGAAGTCACTAGGCAGACTGACACTGCGCAGTAAGAACCATTGTGTCCCAGAGCTTGTCTCAGCTTAACCATAGGACTAAGGCAGGACTAAGCTGTACAATCCCCCAGACAACTGGATGTGTTCAAAAGCGGTTGGTCATGATGAATGCCGGCTGCAAAACCAGATCCTGAGGGGAATCTTGAGGGACTTTGATCTGAGGAAGGTCTGGTTCCTCTAAGGGCATATTAAAGGCCTGAAAATGCTCTAGCAGGTGGTCTAAATTTGCACTGCAAAAGCAGTCCTGCTGTACTAAGCCCACCAAACAAAAGCAGAGAGTGGAAGACATCACACTTCACATCACCAGTTTATAATGGGCGGAAAGAAGTCAGGTTTCTGCCTGACAGTTAAGTGTTGTTAGGTTTCCCATTTCCACACAGAAGATGCCCACTCCATCAGCCTTTTGTCTCAGGCTGCATCTTCTGAACCTTTTGTCTTTCATAGGAGCTCGTTTGGACCTTGTCCAACTTCCATTTTCCTTAAAGCATGGTGCCAAGAACTGGACACCAAACTCCAGCTGAGACTACACCGGTGCCAAGTAAAGCACAATTTATTCTGTGTCTTACATAAAGCACTTTTGCAGGTGTGTCCCGGGATGACATTTACCTTTTCTTGTGTTGTGGGCAGAGAAGACCAAGGACTCTCACAGTTTCTGGATCTCTAAAGGCTGTGGGTCCCTCTCTGCACACTGCTGCCTGGCAGGTGCTGCAGGTTGGGCTTGTTTGTTGGGGACTTTTGCATTTGACATTTCCCTCTTAAGTGTTTTTTACTGTCATCTATTTGATTTCTGTCCATTCCTTTGGGCTTCTCAGGATCAATTTGAATTCAAACCTTGTCTTCCTATGGGAAATGGTATAGATGACTCATGGACAAGATGATCGTTTGTCTTAGTTTGGGTACTACAAGAGTAGCCAATCTGCATTGGCTGTATGGACTTGTGCTTGAGAGGCAGGGAGAATTAGTTTACTTAAAAGACCATAATGCTTCAGATAAATTACTATTGGTTTCCCTTCCTTATTAGATATCAAAATGATTTGGATGTTTAGCAGAAAATTCTCAGATTAAAAAAAATTGTACAGGTTGTTTGCTGCCTCCTGTGCTGCTCCTCCTGGTCCCTGGCTAGAACCAGTTACTCCAGAACTGGTTTTTATTGCACTCCTGCTAAGGACCAGATGTGATGCGGCCTCAAAGCTCGGTTCGGTACTGGGTTTGCCATTCAGGTTACTGGGGCAGTATGGTAGGTGGTGAGCAGCAGCCAAGGTGCAGTCTGATCTAGTCTAGTGCTCAGGACTGAGCACTCTGCTACTCATTATGTGCATAGAAAACGATCAAGGGCAAGATCACCCTCAGGCATGCGATCTCATACAGGTTACTACATCCTCCTTGTGGGAAACATCATGCATTAACATTGAACGTTTGGTTCATGCTGTAGACTCGAGGCAGAGTGCACCATGCCAGGCCTGGGCAGGGCATCACCCTGCTGTTTTGGTACTCCATCATGCCTTTAAGTAAGTCGCAATGAGCTTTCTGGCATCCAGCTGTCAAATGTATCATGATTAGATCAGAGTTGTGCTGTGAGATTTCATGTTTTCTTAGCTGATGCATAATGTTAAATGCCAGCTTTGGCTTTTATAGTAGCATTTGGCCGCTGCCTTTGCCTACTCTGCACCAGATTTGTGACAAACCTTGTTGGGACATTACTTAATACTCCCAATATGACAATGAAATGTTGTTTTTTTTAAAAAACAGCCCAGTCTGTTTTCCAACTAGTTTTGCACCTTTCTTGATATTAAATCTAGACCTTTTTCCTGCTAGTTTCCATGCGAGACTGTTTTCAGGACTGCATTGAGGAAAAGGAATTAAATTAAGAGGATGCACAAACATGGATGTCCAGCGACTGGTTGCTGCTTCAATCCCAGCAGGGCTGTTTGTATAACATTCCTCCAAAGTTAGACATTGAGTTTATTACAGAACTAGGTTTTTTTCTATTAAAAGCAATAAAAAAATGAAGTTATAGGAGAGCTTGCTTGGGAAAAGCAGTAAGAAAGAAGCAAAGAAGCTTGACAGCAGATTTGTCAGGTGCTGTAAGCCTGGGGAGCGCTGTTAGTTCAAAGAACCTGAGTGGTACAAAGTAGATGGTCTTTTCAGCAATGTAAGAGCCAACATAGCTCTTTAGAGCTCTTACTGTGGCAACGTTGTCATTGACTTCAAAGGTGGTGACTGGACTTGCAAAGGGTTATCAGGGCTTTCTGTGGAGCATCAGCTATGGGACTACCGTTACATTCGTAAGGACTAGAAACCTCACATCCCTTTGAAAGTATAACCCCAAGTGCATCTCTCATTATTACTGAATAGACCTTTTTCCAGTTATTGGTTGCTTATGGTGCCGGATGGCTCTGGATGCCTGAGAAATAGAAATGTGCTGAAGTTTTATGAGGGGGGTTTTGTTTATTCCTGTATCTATATGCAACTTCCCTTCCCCCTCCATTTCCTAAGAAAATTCCTGTGGGATTAACAGCACCCACATGTTGGATTTGCAGCAGTTGCCCTCAGATGGGCTGTGAGTGTGTCCCGCAACATAAGAAAGATTCTGCAGCAGAAAGAAAACGAAAAAAGTGGCTTAACTGGGTCTTTCAGGGCTTCTAGAGACACCTTGGGTCTTCTGACAGTAATCCACAAATGAAGCGGGATTTCTACAGTATCGGTAGGATTGCTACAGAGGTGCTATCAGTGTGATGAGTAAATAAGACCTTCCTCCAGTGATGAGGTTTGTCATCATTTGTATGATAAATCCTCATGAATTAATGTGCGAATAAGGAAAGGGGCAGGTCACTAACACCTCCTCTGTGTCCTGATTTCTCACTGAGAAGCAAAGATGCTGGTGTTTGCCTGGATCCCTGGGACATGTCACTGTATAAGCTGAGCTCCCCCCATGAGGGAACCCACATGAGAAGTGCAAGTAATGACATTGCTATTGGCAGCGGTAGCTTTTTGTGCAGTCAGCATGTAAACAAATATTCCCTCAAAACACAGAGAGATCTGCAGAGATCCACCATCACCTACACCGCCGTGGTGCTAAAAAAAGGAAAATCAGCAGGTCAGAGGTACAGCAGCCTTGCCCCAGCCCTCAGCTGCCCCAGCCCTCGGCTGCCAGCTCCCCAGGTCAGCACAGAAACCAGTGATGATGTTTACAGCCTAACTGCACGGTATATGTTTAAGGTTATTGTATTGCAGGCTTGGTCTTGGGTCTCCTGTTCACAGCCTTCTGGAGCCAGAAGGCAAAGGCTGTGCGCTGAACCCCAGGCAACAGGTTTGCTGCTGCCATACACCCGAACCATGAGCTCCCAGGGCTGCCTGGCACTGCACACCATGGCTGGTCCCCCATGGCTCTCTCGGTGCAATCTCAGACCACACTGTCCATCCTGCATAGTGAGAGCTTCTTACAGGTCTGCAGTGTTGTACCCATACCACTTTAAGAGCCTAGGTGGTTATATACTCTGGCTTCTGTGGTCTGGCTGAGAAATCCCCTTGTCCATCCCTCCCACCCTCCTCCCTCCCATCAGCTCCTTCCAGCCCTGCTGGGCTTTGGAGCTCTTGGAAGGAGCGATGCTTTGTTTAACCCTCATCACCTTTTCCTCCTGGAAATTAACAAAGAAGGAAAAAAGTTAATGTTTTGAGTAAACACGTGAAACTGTTTTGAACCCCCAGAGCTAAGCTGTGGCTCACAATTAATTATATTTCTCTACAAAGAAATGCAAGAGGTCAAAGGACGTAGTGAAGTAATACATTACGGGGAAGCTGACAGGAGAACAGTAAGTTTGGGCTTAAGTGAAAAATTTTTTGCTTTGCTGGCTCTTGGTATGGAGCCAATAACAACAGAGCAGGAGCTGGCTTGAAATGACCACAGAGAGCAGGTGTGCTGCAGACATTGTTGGAACTACTGAAAATAATACTCCAAGTTAGTGCACTTCTGTTCAGTGTCTTTAAATAATAATAATAATATTAAGACAGTCTCATGGTAAAGATTTGCCCTTTGTGGGATTCAAAAGCACTGAAATGCTGTTTTACTAGCGATCGCTTTGCATCCCTGGGGAGAGTCATATGGGACCCCCTCCACGCCACGTGGAAACAAAGTAGTCTCTTTTGTTTAAATATAAGTTTTGTTTTGTACAATGTGCAGTTTGTTGAAGAGTCAGGAGTCCAAAGCCATCTAAATTAAGAGATTTGCCTCCCTCCAGAGAGCCAAGCAGGCATCTGCTACCTACAAGCCTTCCCGACAGCGGCTCTTTTTTTTCCCCATTTCACGCACTGTTTCGCTGTAGAGTCCAGAAGCAGCAAGGTATTTCCAACACCAGGAGTCATGACCGCCATTTCCAGGGGAACAGGTACTGCTGTTACAAACCCAGATCCATGCTGCCTGCTCCATAAATCCAGGAAAAATAATTTTGTTGTGCTCAAAAACCTTTCGCACTCCACCCAGTCAGTGGAGACCTTTTCATTAAGTAAAAGGCCTGTGGCCAGATCCTGAGGGAAGATGAGCACCTGAAGGCCTCTTGAAGCCAAGTTGCTTGTGAGGGCTTAGGACCTCTCAAGATTTGGCTGTGTGGGCTTGACAGTCCACCCACCGACATGCTTTTATTTCCCCCTAGTGTCTATTATTTTAGACCCTGTACTTGCTGCAGCATGTGTTTCTCCTCTGGAGTCACGGCATATAAAATCACTGTGATTCCTGATACAGCTTCAGCTGACTCCTCACCACTGGGCTGGTGAAAGATGAATTAAAAATGCTTTTTCCATGCTGCAGGCACGGCAGAGCTCGCCCAGCTCACCCCCAGCTCACGCTGTGCGGGGAAATGGAGTAAGATGAAAGACAGACAGCACCCAAAACCGCAGGGACAAGCTTTCCACTCAGATAAGACTTTAGTGGGTTTTTTTCAACAGTCAAACAAAAAGCACAGAGTCCATGTACTGGTAACAATAAGATTTGTACCTGTAGTTACGCTAGGGACTGTAAAACTACACAAGCGGCAATCTTTCTCCTTAAGGATATAACTTCATTGCCAGGTAGAAGCAGGAAAAATTTGCCTTATTTCATGCAAGTGAAGCTTCGGTGTTCCTCTGAAACTTCCAACACCAAATATCACTGGAGAAAAGCTCCTGGACTGGGTTGTTCTTCAAGAATGGTGTGGCAAACCATTATTTCTGAAGAAGAAAAGGGCTCACACACACGGACTTGCTGCGTATAACCCAGGTTATATAGCAGCAAGCGACAGAAGAGAAAAGATGAACTGATATCTTGATGTCGGGATGGTTAGCGGTTTGGGGTTTTGATAAATTTTCTTCACATAATGGCAATTTCTTTCCTAAGACTAGAGCATGGTGCTAATTGCATGACTGCATTGCATTAGTCATCACAAGATCTTCTGTAACTTTGTTGCAGTGCTCTTCAGGATGAGATTACAAATATGCAGAGGAAAACACCCGAAGTAATTCAGTTTCATTTCACCTCTGTTTTCTGTTGACTGGGAAGAGAAGCACGATGGTAGAGAATTATGAAGACCCATAATTTTTGCTAAGAAATGAACTGGAATGATCTGCTGATGTGGGGGTAAGGAAGAGGGCATGGCAGGAGAGATGTGGTCAGTGTCAGAAATAAAAAGGTAAGAGTGGATCTTAGATGGCATAAATAATAAGCCCAGAGAGACATACTGAAGGAATAATTACATCTAACCCGGCCGAGTCCAAGTGTGTGTCACTGCCGAGGGCAGGGCAGGACACAGGTGGGGTGCTTCAGTTTCCCAGGCAATAGATTAATCTGTTACAACACCACTGAAATCTGCCAAGACCAGAGCATTGCTGAAACTTAAAAAGCACAGGCTTCCCTGATTCTTCTGATCTAAATATGCCTTTGAGCATAAGATGCAAGAGGGAGGAAAAAAAATATATGGGAGGAGTCCTTTGAGAGGCAAGGGCAGTGGCAGAGAGAAAAGCACGAGCCAGAGAGAGCTGAAAAGGTTTCTAAGAAAGTAACAAAAATTCCTGAGAAAATAAAGTCAGTCCGGATCAAGAAGAGGACTGAACTGCTACCTCTCAGAGTGGACTGAAAAATCAAAATGGGGCACGTTAACGCACAAAATCTGTGATGGAGTGAGGGAAGGTGGGGAAAAAGGAAAGGAGTGAGGGAAGGTGAGGAAAAAGGAAAGGAAAGCCTGGCAAAGAGAAGGCCAGGTGGGGACCCAGACTAAGCTCCTTCCCCCTGTTTTCCTGGCAGTATCCTGCCACCTCGATGGGTGGCTGGCCTGAGTCAAAGAGCGACAGCAGGAGGCAAACCTGAGCGTGTCAGGTATGGGGTGATGCCGGGCAGGTGCAGAGGACAGTCAGGGCACAGCATGACTATGACTGAGAGGTGGAGATGCAATTGATGCTGTTACTGTCAAACCATACGGTGGTCCAAGGAGGCTGTCAGTGGGGAAGCGGCTGGTGGGTGGGGGGATGGTGGGGAAGAATATGAGAAACCACAGGCAAAGGGCACAGCTGAAGAGAGCGGGAGGGAGAAGCAGTCAGGAGAGAAAGCCATTTCTGCTAGGTAAGCAGCCAGGGCAATTGTCCATGAATGAAGGCAATAGCAGGGTCCTCACAAGTCAAGCTGAGAAGCTTCTTCCCATCTGCTGATAGAGGAGGGATGCCCAAACCTCCACTTTCTCTTGGGTCCTCTTGAGTCTAATATTGCCTCCAGGAAACAGGAGGATTCCCTGAAGGAAATGCAGACACAGGGAGGCAGTGGTGGGGCTGGACTTTGATGTGGGAGGTCACAGGGCAACGTGAGAAGGAAGACTCAGTAGAAGTTGGGCAGAGCCGACAGGGAGGGCATGAAGCAGCCCAGCTGCAGCGAGTGCCGTTTCCCTGGGGCAGAGAAATTGGGGAGGGGATGGAGGAAGAGGGGAGAGATGCTGTTGGGAAGACACCTCTGGCAGGGCACAGACAGCAAGAAGGATGCACAGGAGACAGAAAGGAAATTACAGAAATTGTGAAGGAAAGACGAAAAAAAAGGGAACTAGGCCTGTGCCAGAAGCAGGCTGAGGCCAGCAGGAAAAGGGGACTGGGAAGGGAGACAGGGCTGGGGAGGCCTTTGAGCAAGGGCTTCAGGCTGAGGGTTTGGGCCAAAGAAACTGTGAAGTTCAGGCAGATGTTGTGCCCCGATGGTCTGCTTGGCACTATGGGCTCACTGGCTGGGGCAGGGAGCCGCCACCTGCAACCAACATTGTGGCACAGGGCTGTCACTGTTGCCTCGTTAAAGATTTTACGATGGACCTGTGAGAATGGAGCAGCAGCTGTTTCTTCCAGAGCCACCTGAGCAACTTTAATCCCACTCCTTTTTGTCATCAGCCATAATATCTGCAATGGCAGAACAGCCTTAAATAGCTGTTTTGGTAATATTTGCCATGAGAGATGAGACTTAAATAGGTGTTTTGGGTAGAGCAACCTTTTTTTCTTAGCACTTCGTGCAGTGCAGGTTGGTGAGCAACAGTTTCGTTTCTGCTTTCTGCCTCTTGTAGGTTTGTGCACTTCAGACGCCAGCCTCTGGCAGGCTGTGCAGGAAGAGCATCACTCTCAGATGTGTGTGGGCAACTCTCTTATGGGAATGAAATTATGCTCCTTTTCTATGACACTGCCCCATAATTTAAAAGTAGAATTCACTTTACGTGATTACACTCACCATAAGTAATAGCCCAACAGGAGACATAGCCCTGAATTTTCAATTAAATCTCTCTTTCAATAAAAAATAACCTACAATTTCCAGGGGCAGATTAAAATTTTGCTTAAGTTGTACAGTTCTGCATAGTTCGAAGGTTGCTGGATGAATTCCCCAGGAGCACCCCCTTCCACCTCCCATCCATCACAGGCACTTGGCTCAGTGGCGGGAGGAAGAGCTAGGGATGACAGTCTGTTGGGAGAGTTGCTCAGAAACGCACAGCAAAAGCAAAAGCAGTGGGAGAGCAGCCAGAGCCAGAGGGGATGGAGCAGCTCCCTCGCGTGGGGCCGAGCACTCCTCACTGCTGGAGAAGGAGGAAATGCTTCAGCTCCTACAACAGGACTAGTAAAAATGTTTGTTCCTTGGGGTATTTCCAGCCCAGTCCCCTTGCTGGTTCCTCTTCCATAGCTGATGCCCTGCTTCATGCACGTGCTGCTTCTACATGGTCCTGGGCACTGGCTGCTGGCCATGGTGGGATGCTGCAGCCCTGCACCCCCACCTC
Organism: Aptenodytes forsteri; assembly: GCF_000699145.1. NCBI lineage: Eukaryota > Metazoa > Chordata > Aves > Sphenisciformes > Spheniscidae > Aptenodytes > Aptenodytes forsteri. The sequence goes on along the minus strand of NW_008794911.1, from coordinate 348,940 downwards.
CGAGACGAGGAGCGGCAGAACCCGGACGTTGAAGCAGAGCCAGAAATAGGGAAGCTGGTTATCTGAATCACAGCGTCCCGGTTTAGCTTCTCCTGATCACATGCCATCTGCTCCCTGACAGCCTTGCGCTAATGTTACAGACATCAGCAGAGCCCTGCTCAGAGGCTGTGCCTTCCAGTCAGAAGTGGAGTCATTAGCTGGAAAAAAAGCAAAAACAAGCTAAAATTGCAACGTCTTGCAGCAAGGGAGGAGAAGAAAAAAAAAAACCAACCTGATGGGGATGGCTGTAATACTCTGCATCATCTTACATAAAAACCCTTTCTCAGCTGTCCCAATTTAAAAGTGTGGGTGAGGGTTTAGTCACTCTTTAAAACTAGCATTTCTGAGGCTGCCGCTTTTTGTCACGTTGCTAAAATAAGGTACAACAATAATGGGAAGGAGACACTGATAGTGATTGGGGTCCAGATAATCATAGCAGAAAAGATAAAAGATTATTGAGAGAAACTGCATAGACCCATATCAAACTGGATGTTTGCATTGCAATATATTTTATTGAAGGCCAATGTGTTCTAAACGAACAGTACCATTTCCAGAGAGCTGCTTCTTGCCTTCTAGGGTGACTGCATTTTGGTGACCATCCTCTAAGCCCAGTGTTGGTGCTAGACATGTCAAGGCACTGACCCTCTATTCTGGCAGTGAAGCTGAGCCCAGACACCAAGGGTCTGACGCCTTCCAGTTCTCAGGGGCTGCGTCTGTGCAGCAGGGCAGGCTGACCCCGCGGTGCTCCCCAGCATCCCGGTCCCTCGGGACTCACCCTGCACACACCCTGGCTGTGGGCCATGCCTCCAGGATTCTCCCAGGGAAGCCCTGCTGCACAGACGGGGCAGCCACCACGTGCTCGTGGGACTCAGTGACTGAAACAGTGGGACATGTTAGTCAGTTCACACAGGGGGTCTTGCCAGTGATGAACAGACACCGGAGGCACAACTCTCTTCCAGCTGGACCTTGTCTCTCCCTCGCTCCCCTTACAATGGTGAAGGGCGCAGGGCTTCCTGCAGCACTTGGTCGTGAGGACAGGGCAGCTCTTCAGCGCTGGCTCTTTCTGGTAAAGGAGCAGGAAGCGGAGCCTGCAGTGGGCTGCCCTCCTGGGGTTAAAAAACCCCAAAACCCAAAAGAGAAGTGAAACCGCCCTTTCTAGAACATGGAAATGCTGAGGGGGTGTTTCGTGCTCCAACAGCCAGAGAGGTTCAAAGGGCAGCAGAAATCCCCCAGTGCTTCAGCTAACAGCAGCAGTAGGTGTGGGAGAAGGGGCAGCACCGCAGACATCAGAAGGAAGCAGCTTGCGGGCAGCTGAGGCAGTGATGAGGAGCCGCTTAGTCCCCGCTCGCACCAAGGAAGGGGACAAGGGATAGGGAGGGTGTCCCAAGACATGGAGAAGGGCAGTGCACTTGCACAGTGTGGGCGGACAGTGACCCACTGCCAGTCTCAGACACCCAGAGAGGGATGGAGCAGGGTGTGTAAGAGCTGCACAGTAACTACCCCAAGAGAGGCCAGGATCAGGCCTCCCTCAGGAATCCCTGCAGCAATTTTTCCCCATTTCTACTGTAATCCTGTAATTCCCCTGTTCTGCTTGTAATCTCCCCACAAAAGGGATTCTAAGCAATGCTATGGGATACATGCACAAGGAAAGGTTTTCAACATAGGTCCTTTAATCAGTTTCCTGAAAATCACATGTTATAATATAGCATAACATTTAGAAGTGAAGAGGCACCGAAAACATAACAAAAAGACTTTTGTTGCAATGACCAAATTATAATGGCTGCAAGGGCGTGGGCCTGAGATCCTAAAACAAAACAACGTGCAATAAATCCTTTTTTTTTAAAAAAAAAGGTAAGAAAGGCAAGGGAAGAGGCCTCTGGAAGGAATACTTTTTGCATTAAGAGATTATAAGTAATAACAACCAGCTGGAGAATGAAAGATCTCAAATTTATGTAGAGATTGTCGAGCTACCCAGACACAGCATGCCAAGAAGATAAACTTCTCTCTTCCAGGTCAAGTTACTGCCAGGTAAATTATGTCTAAGCCATATTTGTAAGAAGCAATAGTGACCTCGCATGGCTTACTAAATTATTCCAGCAGATTGTGATCCCAGATCTTGTTATTACCTGGATGGAATAAGCTAAATTCAAATCAGGCAACCAAGTCTGAATGCCAGGGCACTCCCATTCTCCTAGAAATGAAACTTCATTACATGGTGGGAAAGTTGGTGACATGGGGCAGGAGACTGGAAATACTGTTCAGCCCTTGAAGTACCCTGACAGGCCATGGACAGAGTGTGATCCAGGGATCTAATAATTATTTTGCATGTAATATTTTCAGTATCTGTGATCTCCTTGCAGCTGACTTGGGGTAGGGAAGGAGTGATATCCAGGCTTTGAGGGCTCTCTACCGACAAAATTTTTGGGTGGCACTTTTGGGCAGGAGTGCCTATTTCGGAGAAAACAATTATTTTCATAGCTCTTTTGATGTAACAGCCAGGCTATTTCATTTCTAAGACATCAGTCACTGTGCAGTTTAGACACCAAATATAGGAATTCCTGGGAAAACTCCCTTTCTGCCCTCCATGGCCCTATTACAAAGCTCTTAGAGTGTTTGGGCCAGGATCCTTCCAAATGGGGAGCAGCACTCTCCCACATGCTGACCCACTGCAAAGTTAGTAGCATTTTTCTAGGGAAAATGCAAGTCGAAATTTCCTACTAATGCCATATAGCAGTGTTACAGCCCTGGGGGCTGAGGCTTGCTGAGCATCCAAGGCCGAGATGTGAGCAATGCAGCTTTCTCTACCTGTGTCCCCAGATCGAGAGAGAAGTATTTTAACAGCTAGAGAGTAGATGGCTCTCCAGTGTAATCAGCGCTCACAGTCAGAGTAAGTTATTCAGACCAGCTGTGGTGATGGTGAGGATGTGGACAGTACTTAAACCTCTAGTCAGGAAGCTCATGAGCACACCTTAGTACCAGGGTGATTACAGCCATTTCATGATTAGCACTAAACCCTGTTCCAGCTTCACTTTGGTCCTGGAGCTCCAGATCCAGAGGTGGTGTTTGTACAGGGGACACTGCCAAATCAGCCCTCGTCTCGTGTCCGACACGAGCTCTGAGCAGTCTGCAGCAAAGAGGGGCATAAAACCCTAGACAGGGTTTGTAGATGCTCTGGTCTGTTCGCAGCCCTCTGGCAGAGTCCACACACACTGAAGTCACAAATCCACCCTGAACAGGGTGCCTGCCCGAGAATCTGCCTGCCAAAAAGCTGCTCACATTGTAGTGGTTTAGTTTATGAGAGATCTGTGCGTGACTGCCTGTGGAGGAAGAGGAGAGGGCCTGAAGTCACCCTTTGGTCAGAAAGGAAGATGCTGAAGAAAGTCAGTGCTGCGTGTGCAGCTTTCCACCACCTCTGAAAAGCATTCCTGAAAGCTGACACCGCCAGTAATTTTTTGTTTTGTTCCAAGGTGCTCATACTTCAGATGGCGGCATCTTGACATTCACATCCATTATGTGAATGGATTGCGGAAATAAGTCGGCTCTCACTCTCTCTGTGATATTAATCCCCAGCTGCTGGCTGTAGCACAGAGCCTGCCTCGGACAGCAGGCACCCCGAGCAGCCTGCCGCCTCCCCAACCCCTACTGTGCTCGGCCGCAAGGAAGGTGGAGAAACATTTCCAAAATCAGGCTTTTCCTGCTGCAAAATCTGAATCCAAGTTGGCACATTAGAGCTTTCCTCCTTGCTGAGCAGCCACAGGTGCTTGGGGTGAAATATAAGGCCTTTAACATGAGCATTGTGATAATATAATATCACATTATGGGAACCAGGCGGGCTTCATTAAGCAACGGCTGAAAATTGTACAAATGAGAAAGGAGCCAGCAAATTAAGATCCACAGCTCTTGTTCACATGGCAAAACATCATTAGCTTTGAGGTGGGAGACTCTGTTACCTTTTACACCCTGTTGACTTTTAGTGCTGGCATTTTTAATACACATGCTGCAAGCTGGTTTGGGAAATGCAAACTGTGGTAATTGCTCCAAAGCTCAGTTCATCATTCCTTGGAACAGATGTCAGCGGGGAAGGAACCTGCCGAAGGAGAAGGGGAGGAGTGATGGAAAGGGCTGGGGAAAGGAGCAGAAAATCAGAGTAATTTTGCATTAGTGAAATGGGATACCCATCTGGACACAGAGAGAGGGCTGGCAGCGCGCAGATACTGCACAGGGCTCTGCCATGACGTCTGGTACTTGCTTTTTCCAGTGGACACTTGTACGATCAACAGCATTTAGGAGAAAACACATCAGATGGGGGATACATCAAAGGCTGAAAAACAAATCGTTCCTTTACTTAAGCATTCCTGCAGCTTAAACCTTGCCTAGCCGTAAAAAGCAAAGGTGATGCATTTCTTTCTTTCTGTCTTTCTTTGGGGATGGGAGGAAAAAAGAAGGGAGGAAGACCTGAAGTGGAAAAACAAAACCAAAAAAAAAAAAGCTGCCATGGAGCCGCATGTGTGAATGCTGCCGAGGAGAGCAAAGATGCGCTGACAAAACAAGCCAGGAATGCTGAGGCCCGAGTTCTGAAACACATACGGTTTATGTTGTTCTTACCACAAACCAAAAATATGTTCCCATTTGAAATGGTTGAATCCACAGCTGTTTTAAAATCCCTTGGTACTTCTGAGACAAATGATCCAAGTCAGACTGTGCTAACAGGGTCAGTTTTAGAGCCAAGCGAGAGCTGTGACTGATGCAGAATCACTGCAGTTCCATCCCTTTCCACATCAATCATCGCTCAATGAAAATCCTGTGGGGCTGTCGGGCTCTCTTACAATATTGTTTACATTAGAAGATGATGTAAAGCTCCTCCAGCAAAACTGCACTGCTGGATTATGATCCTCGCTAACAGCAAAAGGGCTTAAGTTGCAGCTGCAGGACAGCACGGAGAGATGCAGGCGCATACCCTCAAATTTACATCTACAAAAGCAGTCATTAATGTTTCATAAAACACACCTATTGATTCATCTCTGCAGGCAAATTCTTTCCCTTTAAACCGATGATTATAAAGCACCTTGGGGCGAGTCTACATCCTAGACACTCTGTAAAGTAACCGCCTTGATATTGTCATAAAAGCCAAAATGGCTTTAATCCATTTCCTCACAATAGCAGTTTTAATTCACTCTGAGAAGGCTGGCTGTCAGGAAAATAATATTTTTCTCGGATTCACACCTGAGGTCAAAACCTTGCCCTCTACGCCAGAGCTAATAAATCACAATTCTTTTTTTCTGCTCCTTTTGAACGGCGAGGAGAGTCTTTTGCAGAAAGACAAAAAAAGGGTCTTTGTGGGAGTGGGTGAGGCATCGTGGGGGAGGCATCGTGGGGGAGGGATGTGGAAAAGGCCCCAGCAGCATCCCGTAATCACGTACCGGGGAGGGCAGGCTTGCAGCTGTGCCGGGCCTTGAAGAGAAAGACTTGGCACCTGTTTAATCTTGACTGAGAGGTCTCAAGTTATGGCTGTTATGCTCTAATACACCCCATTAAATATTTGCATATTAAACATACAGAAAAAAAACCCATTTTGAAGTGACAGTGAGCGAATAGCGTTGCAGCCTCTCCCGCTCTCCACGGGTCCCTCTAATTGGTCCCTCTCGTTCCGGCACTTGATTGCTCTGGAGCCAGGGTGGGTTTTAAGGCACAAATTGCCCAGGCATTCCAGCGGTGCGGAGCAGCCGCCACGCACAGACAAAGCCCTGGCAGTCGCCATCAGAAGTACCCGGGAACCCATAGCCTTTTCCTCAGCACAGGAGAGGAGACCGGGCTGTGTCTCATGCTGTGTCAACAGGAGTGACTGCGGCAGATCAAGATCTCTTTTCAGCCTGGCTTTCCCAACATCAGCATCCCTTCCCCAAACCAAGGACAAGCCTGAAATCCAGAACCGTTTCCTTCTACCTGCAGCCTCTGACTGCATCCCCCGAGCCCCTGTGAAAGGTCCTCCTACCCACCACAGGTCCTGCTGTAACTAGACCCGGACAAAAACATTTCCTGTGCTGCTCCATGAGATGCCAAGGTGCCCATAGCACCTGCTGCTATTAGCCACCTCACAGCTCCTGCTTCTCTGCAGACCACGCTCGTTTGGGACCACTCCTGTCCACCTCCCTCCTTACGAGCCAGCAAAGTGCCCCGCGCTCACGACAGCAGACAGAAATCAAATCTTGCTGCCCTTCCCAGCTCAGCGTTTGAGTGCTTGGGCAACCCGTGCTGTGCCCACTCTCCCGCTCGGGAGCAGCCGTGGGGCTGGGGAGCACTGGCAGCGATGGGAGCGTTTGCACCGAGGAGCCTGAGGCCACTCCGTCCCCTGGCCAGCGCTGCCGGGGATGAATGCTCTGCTTCATGGCACCGCAGCGCCCCGGGCCTGGGGACAACAGGAAATGTGGTCACACCAGCCATTTTGCCATGCACATTTGGCAGATTCAGCTTCAAGTCAGGCCTTGCATGTGGTTTTAGAGGTAGTTGATGTCTGGTTTGATATTCTGTTGACATGGTCTGTTTTTAGATGTGGTTTCGAGCACAGGCCTCACAAGTGCTCCTGCCTTTACAGAGTGCTTTTCATTTGGGAAGGAGCAGCAGCAGGGGCTCCCTCAGCTCACGAGCTGGGTCCGGACCAGCGTTGAAGAGCATTTAAGCACAGGCATCTCTGCACAGGGTGTAAGCACTTGTTTGGGGCTTTCCAGCTCTCCAGCCATCATGTGAATTGCAACCCTGGCCCTGCAGGGCTCAGGAGAAGTGCTTACAAACTCCTGGTGTCCTGCCCATGTCTGGCATCCTTGCCAGGAGGTCCCAGGATGGTTTGGATACACAACGGCAGCAGTTCCTGGCCCCCTCACCCTTTCTCTTTCAGAGACAACCATGCAGCAGCAAGGTCTCGGCTCTGTACCCTCTGAGCTCCCTCCAACAGCAGCGTGACTACCACGGGCCTCGCTCGGCTCGTCCGCAGCCTGGTGGGAGAGGCGGGTGCAGGAGAAGGCCTCTTTCAGTAGCTTGTTTCTTTGAGATCAATGCCTCTATGTGTTTCGCTGCAAGAAGGCAACTTCAGAGAAAGACGCCTTGCGCTGGGAAAGGACGATGGCGAATGCCTGATGCTGCCCCAGTCTCTAGGGGTGTTCCTTCCACCGCCACACACTGGAAATGCTCTGCTGCCTGCACAAAGGAGCTTTATTCTTACGGCAGAGACTTTTATTGTGCCAAAGGAACTTGTTCAATACAACAGCCCTCTTTGTGTGGCTGCTTCACCCATGAGCCATATGCAGTCCCAAGGCAAGGCTTGAATACTGCGGAGGGCATTGCATGATCCCTCTGCACAGAGATACATTCAGCTCAAACAGTGTTATTTTTGTCTTATTTTTTGAAGACTGCTGGGGGACACACAGATGAAGACAATGGCAGGGAAAGTGTGCGTGAGCCCTGCAGACATTTTATGTCTTTTCATTTGCAAACATGGAGAGAGGAAAAAAAAAAATCACTGAGTTCCTGATGTGCCTAATTGCCCAGCAGCAGCAGAAAGTGAGTTGGCAGTGTCTGCGTCAACCTGCACCGGCTGGTTCTTCACCTCACCATATGTCTGCTCAGACACTCGCAACTCCCCCGAACAAGCCACATGGCAGCTTGGACACTCCATAAGGGCTGTGCATGCTGTTCTAGAGGAGTAATCAAAAATAATTCCAAATGTTCAGTGTTTCTGTCCTTGCCAGAGACTAGAACTGGGCTTTTATGGTGCTTTTCTATTCCTCACTTTATTATAAGCATTACAGATGTTGGGAATGTAATCCTGCCCTCTTACCAGTCACAACTTTAAACAAATGGTTTACTTGCAGTGACCGACCAGGTTGGCATTTCCTATTGCTCTTTACTGACTGGATTATTTTTCAGCCTCAAAACATCTGCAGTCACATATTAGCTTGTAAGAAATGCCCTCTCTGTCAGGCGTTGTTGCTAAATGACCCTGAGCTGGAATGGTCACAGGCTCTCAGAGGTCTGGAAGGTTCAGCTAGTGCTGCCGCTCAGCTACAGGGTGAGTTTCTGGAGCAGTGCAGCCTACAGACCCTTGCTTTCCAGCTGGCTCCTGCCTTCATTGCACCGGCATGAGACAACACTGCTGGGTGTTACAACAGTTGCCCCCTCAACCAAATCAACATATTTCAGAATGACATTCGGCAGTACTCTGAGCTCCTATCTCAGGGCACAGACGAACACCTTTACCAGGATATATGCATTTCCACAGTCAACACAGCAGTCTCAGCTTCTTGGTTCTTGCTGCTGAGGGAAGGACAACGCCTGCACATTCTTTTGTCATTAGCATATCATTATCATCAGCATATCACTGTTAGACGCTTCAGTGTGATAAAGGGTATTTTGGTCTGACACAGTCCTAACAGTGGCAAGGGTTAATAAAAGTGTTGGCATGAGTATTGCATGCCTCTATCTCTCTTGGCATTTAGCTTCCTAGCAGCAAAAAGTTGACAAGTGCCTTTCTCTGAATCTCCTGTCCTGTTATGTGCTCAATCAGGCAAAAATCTTCATTCAAAGGCAAAGAGGCAAAGAAACAAAAAAACTTTACTGGGAAATAAGACCACAGGTACAGACTCGGACATTTATGTTACCCAGTGGAGGCTCAACATTTTTTCTTCTTATCCAGTTTTATCCCCCACGGCAGTCAGATATGTGAGCTCCTCTTTTTAATCACCTTCAGTAAGCAAACACTCCCTAGAGGCAGGGGAAGAGCTCTAACAGCTCTAAAAGCCCTGGGAAGAGCTTGAAACCAGCAGCGAAGACACTCAGTCCAGGGCATGCCCCAGGGAGGTGGGGCATGCAGAGCATTGCTGGACTCCCAGGCCATGCTCCTCTCCTCCAGCAACTGCGTGCAGAAAGGCAGATGGAAATGTTTTCCACGCAGGCACTTTGCAAACCCTCACCCAGCAGCCAGGCAGTTCAAATGCTCAAAGAAATGGCTACCAGCTGAGGAAAAGTGAGCACCGTGGCTGTTCGCAGAGCTTTGGGTCCACCGCTACTGCTGCGCCTGGCGTCTTAGCCTCCCTTCCATCTCTAATCCCCTCACAGCTATCTGCTTTAGTGCAAGGGTAGCCCCGTCTGGGCTGCATTTTTTTTTTTTTTATCTTTTCAAGCTGCCAAAACCCAAGCTGTCAAATACAAGTTAACAGACCGAAAACACAGATGTCCGTTCTTGACTGAGTTTTCCATACAGACTGGACATGCTCAGAACAGCTTTTAAGGTCAAAACACTGGTCCCTTTTACCATGCCCACCCTCCTCAGCAGTCAGTCATTTATTGCCAGTGGCGTTCACTGCACCCGTCTTCTGTGAGCATCACTTTTCACACGCACTAGTTTCACACAGCACTGGCACACAACATATGTGGTTACAATTTATTAGGGTCAAAAGCAAGGAGTTCATGACACCTATCCCTTGTGTAATATAGTGCAGTGGGGATCAAAGGTTTCTCAGCTGAAGTGCTTGAGACTGGCCTGAGGCAGGGGTATTCAAAATCTGAAGAAAGTATGTCTAAAGACCCTTTTTCCTCACCTGGAAACAGAGGTGCTCTGCTTGCTCACAGACCTGAAGAGACTTGACCTGCACATGTGCAACAAAGATACAGCATACTTGCATTATTCATGTGTTGCCCATGAAGAACACAGCACTGGGGGCCTCTAAGGCTCTCTAAGAGCCCTTATTTGCCACTCAAGCCTGGGTGCTGAGCACCTTCTTCATCAACATGCCCCAGACCTGCTCCAGAGGGCAATACATCTGGGCTGACAGCATCACTCAGTTTCCATGTCACTGAAACCTCAGCTTTTCTGCTGGCACTGGCAATAAAACCACATACTCAATGAGCAGATCATATCTGTCGTTGTACCAGTGTGGCAGAAACCTGTTAATTTTCTCCTGATTAATATATTAGTCTGCCCTCCATCTTCCCTGCTGGCTTGCCTGTTTCATTCACTTGCCACAATTTCTCTTCTGGACCATAAAGTCTCTGGCGGCAGGGAGTGTTGGATCTGAGATAGGCTTGTGCATGGGCCACCGCAGTGATTTCTGAGCAGGGTGGCATGGAGAAGCCTTAATACAGGATAAACTACAATAAAAAAAGCATAACCTAGTTGTTGGAATCAAACAATTTCTGCAAAGGCCACCTGAGGTGCTGACTTCAGGGCACAGCCCAGCTCTCCTGGACCTGGGCTGTCGAGCTGTAAGTGAAAAGCAGTTTTTGTGTGTCAAACTGCTGGAGTCAAATCTGACTGATTTCTGAGATATTCACCCACCAGAATTACCCCTGAGAAGCCACAGCCCATTTTCAGTGGTGTCAGGGAAACTCAGAAACTGCGTAAGTATTAAAGTAAGGTCTCTCCTAATTCGATGATCAATAAAGTGCAGCAAAAATTAAGTGAATACAATCATTCCCTGCAATACTGTATAAAATTTTTTATTCTCTGTAACTTCAGTCCCAGCTACTTTAAGATGAGGTAGTAAGTCTGAGTTAAGTATCTAGGATGCATTTCCAGACAGGTGCTTTTTTCTTTTTTTTTTTTTTTCCCTTTTGTCTGAAGCGTAAAGAATGGGCCACTGCCAGAGGCAGGGTACCAGGCTTGACAGACCAGTGGTCTGATCAAGTCTGGCATATTCTTTGTTCCTCTGTTCCAATTTAATGCCTGCTGAGAGTGAATTCCAGTCATGTGGGGATGTTTTTGCCAATGAATATTTACCAACATCCCAGCTACCCTGGGAATACAGTTAAAAAACCAACTCCCAGGGAAGTGAACACATACGAGAATAAACACTCAGAAATAAGTCACGAGCATTTTTCTTTAATGCTGAACTGAACAACATACTGGTTCGGTTCACATGTACATTTAGAACTAAACCAACCCAAAGGCACATACTCCATGTGTCATTGTTACAAGACCTAGATCTTTAGGTGGTTTATAAACGTGTCTATCACGTTGTAAGAATATATTATTTTAACGACCCACTGCATCCTTACAGTCCAGTAGTCAAATAGGCAGGTGGTAATCTGATTTCCGTAACTGCAGAGAAGCTGACTCAGTAAATACATAGGTTTGTGTAGCTAACCGCAAAATTCCTAATCCTTGAACAGTACCAGGAACTCCTCTGTCACACTAAGTCCATGTATATGTCAGTCCATGTCATCGTTAATAGCTGCTTTCCCAGTTATGGTTTGAAGATCACTTGATGCTTAGCTATGGGAACTGGCTGATGATGCAGCATTTGTTCTACCGCCCTTCTAGCTGCTAAACTCCATTAAAACAAGCAAGAAATCAATGATACTCTTCCCTGGTGTCACACAGAAGAGTAAGTAATTGCAGCAGCTACGGGGATGGCATGTCAGTAGCTGAAGGAGATGAGGTGGGTTCTGCGACCGTATGTGGAGGTGGAGGACATTGCCACAGGGTGATCTCTGCTCCAACCAGTTAATGAGTTTCAACCGCCGCATGGGATTTTTTCATCTCTTGAAACGACGTCAGGGGGAGGTAAACGTGAACTGTTCCTGGCCTGAAACACACCAAGTGAGACCTATGAGGACAGAGGGCATCTAAGGTCTTCAGCTTCCTCTTCCCTAAATGAGGTTCACAAGAAAGAAACACACCTGCATAGGAGCTTTGTAGCACAGCACTGCTAACACAGTAGCTGGAGGGACAGATTCGGTCTCCTGAAGTACCAGGGGCCATACATGATTCATAGTAAGGGGTTTATTTTAGTTCTGCTTTGTTGTCTGGGCCAGTTCCATCTCTAAGTCCAGAATCGCCCTGGCCCATGTGGTGCTCAACAAAGCAATGCTCGCAGCCTCAACATTCAGTGTGTCCATCTGTCTAAAATCACAAGATTTTACAATAGCCCACAACGAGGATGGGAGACCTTCTGAATTTTAAGTCTTTTACATTGCATTTGGTCATCTTTTCTGGTGTTTCTCTTTAAGAATAAGGGTTAGAAAATTGGTGGGAAGTTTTTGTGTGTATTTTTGTTTTATGCTGAGAACATCGTGTAAACCCTTGTTGCAGAGTCTATGACTTTGAGAAAAAAGAAATCAAAGCCTCATCATGAAAGCTCTGGCGCTGGCAACGCAAATGCTCTGTTCTGCTCCGTGAAGTTGACCCACTGTCCTGCACACAAATCCCCAGCCTCTAGAGGGGAGAGAGTTTCATCTTCCTGCTTGCATGTGCAAAATGATGACAGGGTCAGGATTTTCTCAGACAAAAGCTGTTTTGGGCAGAGAGGGATCTAGCGTTGCCAGTTTCACCTTAACTCATAGCACTTTGGAGCTCTAATAAAACCCAGGCTCTTGGAAGAGCATACCTGTTCCCATCCATGCCTTCGCTAGCACTGTCCTTCTCCCTTCCCACGCAAGGAGACCTCACTACAGGTCTGGAAAGAGGAACAGCTCCGTGGACTTTCTACTTCTTCCTCCTGCCTTATTTGGGTCCCACATGCATGCCTAGTGAACATCTGCATCTCATCAGCGAGAGCAAATGAGCAGCACACGGGAGTTGCTAGTGGGTAGCCTGACATGGGAATGCACATTTGCACCTCCTCTAGTCCTAGCTTATTTGGGGTGATGTGGGTCTGATTGCAGTGGAAGGAATGAGACAGAACTCCAATATTTATACAGGTCATCATATAACCACAAGAAAAGTAGGACAGATAATTTTGCATTAACCTGTAATGTTAAGTACTTAATCAACAACTTAAATATTCAAATTCCCAGCTTGATTGACAGCACCTGAATAGCTTTCTGCAAATTAAGTGGGCTTAAATTTAAACACATTAGGGTTCTCTAGTTAGTATTGACAGTCATAACCAGGGTTTCAGCTATGCATGTTTATGTTACAACACAGATAGGGTGTTCAGTCTAGATTTGGAGGATTTAGGAGTTTTTAGAGTTCCAAAAATATATGTAATGGACCAAAGCATCAGAAATATGACATCTGCTCTAGTGTGTGATTTGCAAGAGACTGTGGGTCTGTTCCTTTGAGAGTGTTATCATTGCCAGAAAATACTAAGTCCTAAAAAAAGTGTCAACTATAATTTGCAAATACTGAGTCACATTCCTCACTCGGGGCTTTCCAGGGCGGCCTGTCTACTCTGCATCTGTCTAGGACACTTCTCTCTTTTTAGTGTCAGAGAGTCTCACACTCTTAAATGTACATATCTTCACCATCCTTGCAGGGTAGCAAAGTGCACTAGTCTTTTAAAGATGGGGAACATGAGCCTTTGGCTTGCCCACAGTCTCTGAAGTAAAGCAAGGAACAGAAAGACCATTTTCAAAATCCTGGTTTCACTTTCATCCTCCCGACTGGGTGGCTCTGCTGTTTAGGCAGCACCTTTTAACGCTAGGTCTGCTGGTGAAAAGTGCACATGAAATCAGTGGTTCACCCTTCAGCCACAGCAGTCTGGCTGCGTGCTACTGGTTAATAACCAAGGTCCTTAACACTTGTCAGAACAGGCAGCATATCTATTTTTATACAATACTCAGCAAATAATAGGCAATTTGCAAATTATTAATATTTTATACCTGTTATTCATAACCCTGCCTGTCATTTACTTGGGTGCCCTGAGTGTTACTGCTATTTTGTCATTTCCAAAGTGATCGAGTCAGTAGTCCTGTTTACAGGGATAGTTTTTGGCACAGCTTCCACACCACTAAGAACAAGGCTCATAACTACCAGCAGAAAGGAACTGTACAAGGGCTTCACAGAGCTTGTGAAGGCTGTTTTTAATGCCTCTCACTCAGTTCCAGCTTGCCAGGAGGTATAGTCCTGAGTTAAACACATTAAATGCTGCCTCCACAGTGGCTTTCAAAGACTTTTTTTTAACATGGGTTAAACACAACCTGAATTATAAACATTTGCTTAGTCTTTATCTCCTCCCCCCACCTCAAAATTGCAGAAAATATTTGATATTTGCTACTTCTCAAAGCCTAAACCCTGCCATATAGGACATGTAGGCTGAGAGATCCTGAATAGAGCTGTATGAATAATGGATTCTTTTTTATCTGGCAGTCAAAACTGTACAAAATAGTGAGCCCCCAAATACTTTCCTCAGGCCAGAGGTAAAGGCTTTCTTTTCTGAATTACCTGTCCTTACCATTCTGATAAGCATAAGGCAAGGTTAAAATAAAAATGAAAAGTGTTTCCTTTTTTTAAATACAAAAATGAATTATCCAGACATTTCAAAGTTTTTTTCTTAGTTTGGGGAGATGGTTTTTGTTTGGATTTGGCCCAGGTGGTTCACTGTTCACACCTGCTAATAGATTTGATTGCCCTGCAAATTTCTGGACCATCCAGCTCAATAAAGTCAGCCACAGTAACCTGGGCTGGGCATAACTTGCTCAGATACAGGGTCTGCTTATTGAGCCGCTTGTATGGCAGTAGCTCTTTTCCCCTGCAGCAGTTCCTTGGAAGGCTAGCAGGGCAAGTTGCCTTCTAGGCCAAAGTTAGGTGCTAAAAATACAGCACCTTTTATCATATTATGATATGGAAACAATTATGCAGCAATCTTTAGACCACAAGGCCACGTCATCAATTTTTATGTTGTGTGCAACTGAGAAAATGAACGATTTTAGGTAAAGACCTATTAGACACCTTGAATAAATACTGGCTTGTGTTTTTGGAGGTGCCCTGTATACACTCTCTCAGCATCTCTGAAAATGCAAGACATGTCTTTTTTTTCTTTTATTTTTTAATATTTAAAATTAAAAGGAGCTGGTACCTTGTGTGTGATACAAAAATAGCAAACTTAGGAACTCTCTGAAGGGAAAAAAAAGGCAGCAGGCTTCAGGTGTGGCCCCCTTGGACGGCAGACTTGGCACCAGCGAGGGGCAGAGGCGGATCGCATCCCTCGTCCCAGCCTCACTCACTTGGGGTGAGCAGCTCTGCCAGAGCTGCCTCGGAAGGGAGAGCTTTGCTAGAGAAAAAGAGCATTTACTAATGTAGTTGTTAGCTGCCATTAGCAGGGAACCAGGTGTAGATCATGTGAATATTTTAAGTCTAATTTAATTTAGCACTTGGATTAGGTGTATGCTATTTATAAGTAAGCAACGCCAAATGATTCCTCAGGTCTTGCAGCAGGTGGGAACCTATTTAGTGTGGAGTCAGGGAGTGCTGTATACACTGCAGGGTGAAGCTGGGAGCCCTGCGTGGCTGGTACTGCCAAAACTCAGTGTCTAGAGAGGAGATTTAAGTTGTCTAACTAACTGAACATTTATTAATAGGCAGTGTGAGTATGTCTCCTCGGCTTTGTAATCACATCCCTGGGAAACGGCGTAACCTTTTGTGCCAAATAACATTTGCATGAGGTAAGGAGAAGTGGTTTGTTCTTGCTTGAGGGCTCTCCCTGGTACAGGAGAGGGTTTGGTATCTTCCACTGGACACAAAGAGCCATTTCCAACCACCCGGGCAGGAGGCCGCGGCGAGGAGCTGTGCAGCACCGCACTGCGTCGCGGAGGCGGTGAGCGGAGGTTGGATGTGGCGCGTTCCCTGCGCAGTTTGCTTCACCGTCTAGACGCTGTGACTCTTATTAGATCAAATTCAAATTGGAGACATGGCTCTGGCAAAGTTTCCAGAGCAGTAAAACATTGTCAGAGATAGAAACAGAGCATTTAGCCTGTTGGATTTGGACCAGCTGCAACCTTGTCAGTGGAGGACAGAGCTGGTCCCAGCAAAAGCACTCTAAAATCAGGATGAAAAGTGGGATAGGGAACTGCTGAAATCAAGGCAAACTGGAGGCTCAATTAGAGATTCTCAGTTACTTCCCATGCCCTTGGTTGTTCAAAATTTAGCAGGTGCAGGCTGATGGCAAAAGGATTGATAACAAATATAATGACATTTTGTCTCCTGTTTACTGTCCTAATATTACATTATTGCAACAATAAATCCTTCGGATAGAGCAGGTCACATACCCTAGACATTCAGTCACTGCAGTCCTACACTTCTGGCTATCTGAAACATGACAGGCACCTAGAAAGAACGTCTGCAAGCAGCAGGAGAGTTTACACCAGCAGACCTGGCACTGCCAGGTGCTGAGTGTCTGTCCCTGCAGCTGACTCCCAGGAGGGCTGTGCGTGACTGCTGCCATAGCGTCTTGTGCAGAGAGGACCTCAAGCATAGCTTGTTCAGAGGGTTTGGATGTACTTTGTCCCACTAATTATTTCCTATATCTATACCCTGCAGTTTACAGACAATTCTAAAATGGTGGGGATAATTGACGTGTTGGAGGGCAGAGCTGCTGCTGTTCAGGGGTAACTTAACAAGCTGGAGAAATGAACTGAGAAAAACTCATGAAACTCAACAAAGGCAAACACAAAGTCCTGCACCTGGGATGGAACAACCCTGTGCAGCAGGACAGGTGGCGGCCAAGCGGTCAGACAGCAGTTTGGCAGAAAAGGAGCTGGAAGTCCTGGTGGACCACACGTGGGACATGAGACAGCAGCGTGCCCTTGCAGCAAAGGCAGCCAGCTCCACACTGAGCTGTACGAGCATGAGCAGAGGTAGTACGCTGAGGGATATGAGACCACATCTGGAGCACCGTGTCCACTTTTGGACTCTACAGTACATCAGCAAACTGGAATGAGTCCAGAGGAGGCCACAGAGATGGTGAGGGGGTTAGAGCGGGTGATATACGAGGAGGGGCTGAGAGCTGGGTTTGTTCAGCGTGGAGAAGGGAAGGCTTCAGGAAGGGGTTCCCCAAAAGGGCAGATGGAGCCAGACTCTTCAGTGGTACACTGCGACAGGCAACAGACAACAGCTGGAACATGGGAAATTCCAATTAGATAGTGGGAAAACCTTGTTTATCAGGGGGACAGGGGAAGGTCCTGACACTGCAACAGGTTTCCTAGGGAGGTTGTAGAGTCTCCATCCTTGTAGATATTCAAAACCCAGCTGGTCTAAACCCTGAGCAACTTGCTGTAGTTGACCCTCTTCCAAGCGGCAGGTTGGCAAGATGACCTCCAGAGGTCCCTTCCAACCTAAATTAGTCTATGGCTCTAAGGCATTGTCCAGGCTAAACTGGCCAGCTGGTCTCCTCAAGCCTGTGCTCCAGAGCGCAGTTGCAGGTTAGGTTCTTTGATTTGCCCACTAAAGAAGCCTTTCACTCTTTACTGAGACCTCAGAGAGATTAGCTAGGTGTCCTGGTTTCAGTGGGGATGTGCTGAAATAGGTGTGCAGTATTGGACTGTGGGAATATGCTCTTTAATTATCTGCTGTAAGCCTTATGACACAAACACAGCTATGAATGTTTAATTCTGCTGCAATGCTAGTTCTACTTTTTCTGGAAATCACAACTTGAACCGGAATCTTTTTGTTTCTTACAAAATGATGATATACTTCTTTTTTCAGCTTTCCAAAAGCCTTGGCTAAATACTGTTAGTATTGCAAAGCATTTAATCACATGCTCAGCTTCATTAATATGGACATTATTGGTGAGACCAAAGAATCTGTATCATGTGCCATCTTCAGACAAAAGTCAGAAGTGTGGCATACTATATTTTTCACTGGCATTTTCTGTCCGCTGCCTGTTTTCACTGTCCTAGTTGTTTGCACGCAGAACTACATGAGGAGATGGCAAAATTGAGCTGGTTTCAAAACTGCAGAAAAAGAGCAAATGCTGGCATGAATATCTGTTTTGGATTGCCTAGCTTTTTTTTTTTTTAACCTATCTCAATTTCTTCTACTAGGTATTTTGAATTACTTGTCGTGAAACTACTAATGTATCAGGGCACAAGCTATCTGCAGGCCAGTCCACGTTGCTAATCAGCTGAAGCCTGGACCAGGAGCTTTCTTAGCTTATGTTCATTTATATCTCAGCCCCTAAGCCTGGGTTATAGTGTCACTTCCTGTTATGATCAGGACTTTCTCTAACCCCAGGGTCACTGGCCAGTAAGCTTGTTAAAAAAGATGGAATTTTTCCCTTAAGCACCATTTAAACGAGAGTATTTTTCCTTCCTGCTGAAGAGAATGGTCAAAGTTTGGAGCTTTCAACCACCTGAAGCTACCATGAGCTTATAAAATCTCTGGCAAGTTCCTATGACTGCTTGTATCCAGTTTTATGACACTGGGTTGTAAAACAAATACATTTTAAGGCCTCATCCTAGCACTGCCCTGCATGAGAGCAGTTCAATCTGTCATGACAGTGTCCTGAGAACCATGCTTTTCAGTACATGTTTTCAGGCTCAGGGCACAAAGTTACACAAATTGCTCTCCTGTACTTGTTCAGCTTTGTCTGAAACGGACAGAGGCTAGTAGGTTCTGCCCAAAATAGGAATCCAGTCTCCTCCTGGAACATAGGTGTATGCAGGAATTCATAGCTGTAATCAGCTAATGAAATAGATGAAATATCTGCAACCTATATATCTGTTTATATCCTAGCTCTGATTGCCTCAAAAACCAGAAAATAACCTCCCTTGTCCATTCAAAGAGCAATAATTGCTGTTAAGTATTGAGGCACTTTATGTGCAAAGGATGTTCTTAGCAGTGCTTTCATTCTTCCAGAGAAAAGAGTTTGCCCTGAAATCAGAAAATTGTAAGCCATAAAGGCCTGTTAGATCTTTCTACCTTCTCCCACTAATAAAAGGTACAGGATGGAGTAAAATAACAGCATTACATTTCATCGCTTTATTCTAGGCAGAATTCTGCTGTGCTACAGCACAGAAACTTTCTACTTCAGGTTATCCAGCGTGCAAATGCTGGATGTACAAGAAGTGGAAGGACTTGTCAACTCTTCAGAGACATTTTCTTTGTAGAGGTGAACTCTTTGCTAGAGTATTTGACACGTGCAGGGAGGAAGGTGTTAATCTGTTCACATCCAAGGCACAGTCTGCAGGCTGCTGGTAATTGCTGCCCCATAAATGTGCCTGTCATGCCTCCTTAGTCTTTAAATATCCAAACTTAAAATAGATGTCTGTGCAACATGTTGAGCCCAGCACTATTGTTTTGTGAGGCAGTATTATTCATTTAGCTTCAGCCAGCTGCTCTCTATATTCAGCTTGGAGGAACAGACTGGAATTGGTAACCAGACAGGCAGGCTGGGAAGCTATAACTTATTCCCTGGGCTGATAAACCAGTGCATTGAAAGTACAGTAAACAAACGCCCACTGGAAACCCATTCCAGTGCTCTGTCCCCTCCTTTCCCCCTGCCACAAATAGCAGTGATCGCAAGGGAACCTGCCTTCATAAACAAATACCCTAGACCTTAATTCTAGTATCAGCTGCATGACATAGTGTTACTGGTATGTTAAACACGGCACATAACAGCAGGATACACTGTTAGGTCACACATGGCAATATAAAATACTAGGTAAGATCTATGCCTTCTGCTGGGTGGGGACCTGGAGTGGGTCAGTTATTTGTAACTACATTGCCCTCTACTGACAGATACACAAAGAGGTTGAGACCCTAATTCTGCTGGACTCAACTCGGGGGGAGGCTGTCCTGTCACTTGTGGTGAGGCAGAAGCACGAGGTGGTGTCATGGCCCAGCCTGGCAGGAGATAGCAGCTTTCATCTCCTTTGGTGGAGGCACCACTTATTCTAGTCCCAAAGACACGTGCTTGGCCATGAATTGATGCTCTCCACTGAGACAGTCTCTCTCTTTTCCTTTTTCAACACAAATAAACAATTGTCTGAGCTGTTTTCTCTGCATTTTTCAACCTTTTGTGGACATTGGAATCAACCATGTGCATAATCCAGCTGCAGGCGAACAATCGTCATGAGTGGGAGTGCCTCCAGCCCTTCTGCAGCACCCTGCAGCTGTGTGGAGCCTCAGCACAGGCACATCCTCTTTGCAATTGTTACTGCTGCTTGAGAAACGTGAACGTTCACGGGGCTGGGACAAACTAGTAGGTCTGCCTCCATATCTCCCTACAAGAAACATCAAAGCAGTGGATGACTTCTCCTAGGCCAACAGTTCTCAGTCGATGGTTATGACTCTGCAGTTGCCTGTGGGAGTTGCCAAGGCTGACAGAGCAGTGGGCTAAGCAAGCACAGTCTTGACTTCATCTGTACATCGCAAGCGCTCATTTGGCTCGTTTCCTGCCTCCAGCAGAAGCAATGCTGCCTTCTCCTTGTAACAGGCCCTCACTCTCCGTATGTCTTTGAACCACCTCCAGCAACATGTGTGTTGCAGAGGAGATGGCATTCATCTGCGGAGCTGTAGTTCAAAAGGCTGAGAGTTGGCACACGAGATAAAAAGTTTGTGAACCCCTGTTCTGGGACACTGGTGTATTTCACTAAGGTAGTTCCCTTTTTCTGGCCTCTGTTTAACTGAGGGGGCAGGAAATCTTTAAAGAAGGCAAATGCAATTCTACAGCTATGAAGTTGGGACAGCAAGGGGAGTTATACTGAATCTTCTCAATTAGGAATTCATACAATCAAGACTCATTTATATATGTTCATGAATGTAAGGAGAAATCTCAGGTGCTATGTATTTTCCAAAGGGGAATTTCCATCAGTGCCTTTGCCATAACAATCCAAATAATACAAACTTCTTGTCGGTGCTGTGCGATATCTTCTGTCTCAAAATATACTGTTTCATACCAAGAGTAACCAATAGAAGAAACATGTTATTTGCATCAGAAAACATATATACTGCACATGTGTGAAAAGGGCATGCACAGTATGTGTGTGTGTGTGTCCCCTCTTCAACAGGATGCATATGATTAAAGACAGCACAGTTGCTTGAGGCCTGAATTATTTTCATCCAGCCGTTGGTGGATTTGAAATGTTTTCAAATATCCCACGAAAACAAAACAAGTGGGAACATCTGGGAAGCTGATGGGCTGTGGTCTGTGTGGGACGGGGTGAGTTCAGAGGAAGGAAACCAGCCATTGATCAGCTCACCATCAGGTGTCATCTCCGCTGCTGGAAATGCTGGCAAGGAGGGAAGCTGGACACGGGAAGGAACTGAGCAGCAAAAAAGCCACGCGTGAAGCCCTGGAATAAAAAGTGTAAAAACAATGAAGCTTAGATAATGGGAGAACTCCTGCCATGTAGGAAGAGGAACAGGCTGCAAGTCATTCCAGCCCAATCACTCCAGGGCAAGCATGTAAATCATCTGAGTGTGCACACGAGATGCTATTTATAGCTGTTAGTTGAAGCACTTGTTATTTATTGTTGTGTTTATGCAGAAGAAAACCCCCCAGTATAGCAAAGATGCTACTCCAAGTCTCCAGTGTTTCCTGCTATTTTTATATATACGCTTTCCCTGGCTTTATCTAGGTTCATGTTCTTTATTTTAAAAAGCACATGGATTAATGACGACAGTGCTGCTAAATGTTTACTGATGCCAGTGTGGTCCCCTCCTGGGGGCCAGAGCCTCCTGCCTGGGGGGCTCTCCAAAGGCGGTGTGGGACCCCCAGGCTGATGAGTGTGTGCGTCTCCTGACAGGTCTTGCCTTACCTCCTCCCTCAAGGGTGCGGGAAGGGCTGAAGGGTGAAACGCTCTGGGCTCATCTTTACAAGCTAAGTAAGTAGCAGGCAGGGGGCTCTGGGGAGCTCTGGGCTGCTGGAGGCCCTGAGGAGGAAGCGGCAGGTGAGCGACAGGGCAGGGCCGAGGCCGACATTGGCTTTCCACTGCAGAGTTTGTACAGCTCAGTTGCTCCCCACCAAATGCCCCAGGCCGATGAAACGTGTTACTCTAGCAGCCCCGGGGGCCTGCCTGAGGAGAGCAGCCCAGCGACCATGCGTCCCCCCCAGGGCTGCTCCACCTCCACTGCCATTGCCTTGCTGGGAGCACTGGTATGGGGAAAAGCAAGGAGCCCCAGGCAGGGGCCAGCCCCTTGGCCCAGCAGAACAGCTCCCAGGCCTGCCTGTCTCTTGTTCCCAAGGGCTTGGGGGTTGCTAAAGGAACGCTCCTAAATCGCCAGCCCTAGAATGCTGGCAGGTTTGCTTAGCTCCTGGAGGTTGCTCCTCTGCCCTTTCTGTCAGCAGGAGCCCCCCAGTAATGGCTGGGAGAGACATGGTAAAACTCAGATGGGTGCTCCCCTTGCTCTTCTTGTGGAGAAACAGGAGAGTTTATGGGGCAGACCTGTTTACACTAACACCTCTCATGGGATGGGATGGGGTGGTGGTTTCCACCTCTCCTGCTGTGCCAGCTGGCTCCCCAAGGGCATGTTTCTGTCCTGCCCCGCTGCTGCAGCTTAGCGAGGGTCTTTGGTGGGCTGGAGATCTCCTGCCCAGCAAGGTGCTTTCATAGCTCGGGTAACATTGTCCTGATTTGATAACAGGGAAACAGAAGCAGCGAGATAGTGCTTAGCTATATTAATTGTCCTCCCTATTTGCATGCCCCTGTAACCCCGTTTCAGTGCCCGCTCTACTGTAACCATCCAGCTCTCCTTTACTGGGGATCTCTGTTTAACCCTTTCCTGAAACACAGGCTTCAATTCTGTCCTTTCAGAAAACTTCACACAGATCTTAGTTATTGACTGAAGTTGTCAATAGTCCCTGTTAACATCAACGAGGGAATACTGTACAGTTCCTTAATAAACAAACATTAATACATTTGAAAAAAACACTTTAAGTACTATTTGGAATACCAGTGCTTTACTTTTAAACAAAATCCATTCAAGCAATAAATCTTTTTTTCATACAGAATTTTCCCTCTATTACCATTACACATGCTTGTTATGCAAGGTTACACCGTAACACTTACACTTCTGTACTTCAGTACGCACATATAAACATGGTCCCCTCTGATTGTCTTTCAGAGAGAATTTTTTTGTCTCTGTAGCACAACCACAATTTGTAGTGTAGCACCTGAATTCCTTAGACTTGGAAGAGAAAAGCATCATCTTATTTGTTTTCTAAACACTTCAAAACCCTTTCAGCAGCAGTCTGGGGATCTTCACAGCTAGCAATATTTTGCTGTTATGACTTGACCAGCCTCCTCAGCTGCAGCGAAACTCTAAAGTTTTGCACCTACACTAATACCAAATCGTCTGGCCAATTAGTGCAACACAGCTAAATTTAATTTCTAAACTTATAACCTCTCTCCAGGCTGAGGCCTGGCTGACTCAGCAGTGCAGTGATCAATGAAGAGTAGACACATTCACCTGGTTAGTTTTTCTGAGCCGGGTGAACTTTGTTAGAAGTTAGAAATTGGGGAGTTTCTTTACTTTGGCCCTTCTAGCTGAATTGTCCTGGAAGCCACGTAGTCAAATAAAAATGTATCTTCACTTTCATATGGTTTCTCTCCCTTTCTTTGCATTTCCCATCAAAACCTGAAGTGTGAAGAAGGTGAGTTGTTCCTCCATGGGGGAGTACCCAATTTTAGAATCACAGAATGATGCAGGTTGGAAGCGACCTCGGGACAAGATCTCACCCAAACCCCACTCAGAGCAGATAACTTCCAACTTACCAGCTAACTGAAATTTCCCATGTTCCAGCTTGCGTCCATTGCTTCTTGCTGTGCGCCACTGAAAAGAGTCTGGCTCCCTCTTCCTTATTCCCTCCCACTAGGTAGTTGTAGACAGCAGCAGGAGCCCTGACAGCATCCCTCACCAGGCTGAGCAAGCCCAGGCCTCTCAGCCTCTCCTGGTGCATCATGTGCACCAGCCTCCGACCATCTTGGTGGCCTCCACTGGGCATAATTCAGTATATCAATGTCTGTCTTGTACTGGAGAGTCCAAAACTGGACACAGTACTTCCAGTATGGCCTCACACATGCTGAATAAAGGGGAGTCACCACTTTCCTCAGTCTGTTGCTTCATCAAAACATGAAAACATATGTCAAATAGTGGGAGCAAAAGCAGCCATTGCTGTGTTTCTGGGAATGGGGACATCATAAACAGGAATTTTTAAAACAAAGTTACTTCTTCCTTTCATGTCTCCAGCTGAGGCTTTAAGCTAAGCACCTGGGAGCTTCTCTTTAGCAGCAGAAACCTGCTTGGGAGCCACCTTTTCACGTCCAATTTCCTCTCCTGACCACTTAGGAGAGGATGCAGTACAAAGGGTAGCACAAAGCAGCCGCTTTTAACTTTCCTTTCTATATTTTATTCGTCCACAAAAGCCAGAGCAAAACTCTTGTTTAATATCTTGGGATCAAGGAAGAGGAGGCATTTAGCCCAGGTGCTGTATTCTGTGTACATGATTTTAAATCACTTGCATTAATAACTTTATGCTAATAAAAAGCAGTTTGTGCAAAGAAGAAATTGAGTCTGCTTTGCTCTCCCCTGAAGTGAACACATTTCTCTCTCTGCTGAGTGCACCTCCCTGCATCTCACAAACATATGGTCTCTTAGGTGTAAGCCATGCTCACCTGCTTTATTGTCTTCAGCAGAAAATAACTAAATATATAACAGATGCTCAAGTACCTTGAAATTAATGTATTGTGCAAACAGAACTGTCATCACACCCCTTGCAGTCACATTTTTCACCTGTTTTATGCTTGTTTACCTGTAGCTTGTTTTGACAATGCGTTACATGTTTTTTTAATAGTTTGGAAAACTCCCAGTTTCAGAGATGGGCTAGTGTCTTATTTCCTCATAGGTGGCATTTTTAGATCTAGACTATTTAATCACTGCTTAAAAATCAGATAAATGCATTCCACTGGTCTGCTTTGCTCTCCCCTGAAGTGAACACATTTCTCTCTCTGCTGAGTGCACCTCCCTGCATCTCACAAACATATGGTCTCTTAGGTGTAAGCCATGCTCACCTGCTTTATTGTCTTCAGCAGATAATAACTAAATATATAACAGATGCTCAAGTACCTTGAAATTAATGTATTGTGCAAACAGAACCATCACACCCCTTGCAGTCACATTTTTCACCTGTTTTATGCTTGTTTACCTGTAGCTTGTTTTGACAATGCGTTACATGTTTTTTTAATAGTTTGGAAAACTCCCAGTTTCAGAGATGGGCTAGTGTCTTATTTCCTCATAGGTGGCATTTTTAGATCTAGACTATTTAATCACTGCTTAAAAATCAGATAAATGCATTCCACTGCCCCCTCTTTTTTTTCTTTTTTTTTTTTTTACATTGTGCTAAACTCATGCTTGGTAACAGACAGTTTGGCAGATAAAGGTGTCTAATCTTCAGACAGCAGAAGACTTAGTCCTTTTTGGTTTTACTTGGAATGGATCCAAATATGAAGTCTGGACCTGAATTTGAATTCCTTGTGTTTCAGAAGCTCTCAGATCAGATTTCAGATTTAGACCATCACAAAACGCAAACCAAAACATACGTTCTGGGCCCTGACTTGGGTTTGTTTTCCTTTCTCCTCTCCCCATCACTTTCAGCAAGCAGGGTTTGGATGAGGATTTTACCCGCTCTCATGTTCCTCTTTGCTGAACTAAAGCTGTGTCGTGTCAGCAAGCGAGCAGGGTCTTCAGCACAGGAGCTTCAGCAGGTCTTGCAGTGAATTTTCCCTGTTTTATTAAATGTCCAATCTTCATAACAGAAGAAGAAGGCAGCTCACCCTGGCTTTTATGGCCATGGCTTTTATGACCCTGCTTCCATCTGTTAGGTGATTTGTACTACAACCCTCTTGACACAGAGAAATAAGCAGGTGGCCCTTGGGTCCTTCTCCGGTGGATCGTTTTCCAAGGTCATTACCATTACTGGGGTGGCAGTATAAGAACTGGACCCATCCTTTCCTCCTCACCTGTTTCATGGCTGTCTCATGTTCACGGCTGTTGGCTGTGCTGCCCACAATGTATGGCAGGTGTACTGCACAGCTTACCTGCCTGAGAGCTTCGCTGGTGGAAATGAACAGATGGGGAGATTCCTCTCTAGTTGTATAAAGCTATGATGGAAATTATGGGTTCATGGCTACTTTGCTTGGTTTGAGGGTGTGCTTGTTGTATTGTTGAATTTGAGCACAAGGATGTAAGCATACACATGGCAAAGCTATGGCCAAGTGATGAACTCCTGGGAGGTGCTGTGCTGCTGAGGACTTCTGGGACATGTCCTGTGGGCTGCTGAGCTGCTCCACAGCTCTCACATAGAACAAGATCTGCTGAGTGAGTTTCTCTGTCTCTCTGAACCTCTTTGGCTCCAGCTCTCCAGCCTGTTCTTGCACTGCGAAAAGAGTGACTCCTGCTGGAGGGGCTAGAAAAGCCACATTGCCCCCACCTCGGATCCTCACTAGCCATCGAGGTGTGGGAGAGCTGTACCTCTGCCTCCTGCCTCATCAGACAGTGTGTCATTTCAGGATTTATAAAAGGGTGCAGACAGCTGTGCCTGGAGGGATATAGACACTGTTGCTCCAAGGCTGTGAATCTCAGCTGGAAATAAGCCACTGCTCTTACCGCAGGACTTCCATATCTTATTCTGGGTACATAGGGAGGCAGACAGACCTCTCCTGGGTGTTTCCAAACTGTTGTGCAGGGTAACTCCTCACCCTGCAGTTTGGTTTTCATCATTCCTTGTTCATAGGTGTTTGACTCCCCTCAATCATACAATGCGCAGAGACCTTAGGCACGTAACTCAGGGTGATGGGTTCTAGTTGGCAGATAAGGACTTAAAAACCTTTTCTTGTGAATCTAGTCCTGTGTACCAAGTGCATGGTGTTGGTTGGAGATCATTTCTCATGCTTACATGCCCTTGATCCATAGCTGGCTAGCACTCTGCACTAACGCATGCTGGGGTCATTTTTAAGCTCTGCTGCAATTTTTTGGGAGCTGCTCCAAGGCACCACTCCGACTCTGGGGCGCTCCTTCCAGGCACGGTGCAGAGGACAGCTGTGTTAGCTGACTTGCCTCCTCTTGTACACTGTGATTGGGGCACTTAGTCCTCAGCACGAGAGGAGGCTGCCTGAGTCCTTCCCTGTTCTGCTCAGAGGGGAAAGGGCACCTCATGTGCTTCTCCATGCACCACCGGATCGGTCAGATCTCAGAAATGGTGCAGTCAAAAGCAGCTCTGCACCAGCATGGTCACTGAGGCAACACTCGGATGTAGTAACTTGGTTGAGGAGGGGGAAAGATCTTCTAACGTCAGCACACCCTTGGTCCAACTCCCTTTTCTTTACTTGCTCCAGTAGCTTCTTTGACTTCAGTGGGAGTATCTGGAAAAACAAAGTGAGCAGAGTCTGGCCTTTGACATAAGAGAGAGGAGTGTCTTAATCCCCAGCTTTCTCCTGCTGTTCTGTGTCGGCTGACGGGGTTCATTTGCATGGCACGTGATTCCTCTTATAACTGGGTACTAAACCATGCCAATCTCATCTTAAAAAGTAGCAGCTTCCAGGATCAGTCCCTGCTGCCTGTGGCATGAATTGCAAGGTGTCTAGTGGGCTCAGCAGTGCAGGTCCTGAGCACAGACTGCACAAGGGCAGTTTGCAGGGGAGAAGGTGCAGATTGTCACCTTCCAGCCTCCTCCTCTGGGGGCTCCTGCGCTCAGGTGTGCCTGGGTGTCTGTTGAGGTCTATTAGGCAGTGGGCAAAGAGTCTGAATTTTAATCTGATGTGAGACAAATCGCAGCTTAGATACTGGAAGTTTCTCTGTTGAAACTAAAAGGACTGTGTGTTTTTTTCATGGATTTATTCTTTTTGTAATACTTGGACAGAACACCTGGAAGTAACGCAATGGCTGTCCAAGTCCTCATGCCTTGAAGTACTTTGAGGATGAGATAAAGCAGAAAGTCTTTTGTTGGTAATAGAATACTTTTAGAAACCAGAAAAATCTTTGGGATGAAAATGAGGATAATTCTGTGTGTGTTTACTTTATGAAGAAATTAAGAACAACTCACCTTTGCAAAACTGTTATACTATACTACTGTCATTGGTAGTTAAGCTTCAGCCAATTTCTTTCAGTTCTGTAACTTCCAGGCGTGCATTAGGCTGCAGAAACGCCCCCCTATCTTGGCGCCTGTGCTTCGCTCTATCTTTCAACTGCTTCAAGTTGCATCTCTCATGGTTTTTTTTTTTTTTGTATACAGCTTCTTTAAAGGCAAGAGACTCTGAATACCTCTTGATTTTGAAGAACACATGACATCTTGCTGCAGTTTTGCAAGCAAGCAGAAATGTAATACTTCTTCACTGTAAAAGCAGAACTGTAGAAAATTTGGAACATTTGTAAAGCACATTATATTCTGGCTGAATACAATTTCAATGGGTGTTTCTAAGTTCAAGTAACGATGGCCTAAGTCAATTTGACCCTCATTCTCACCTACAATCTTCTGCATTTTTCCAAATGTAGATTTCTCTGGCTTTAGTTTAACAATAAATTAAGGCCAACATTGGTCAACACAGGTTTGAATACCAGCAAAAATATACCTAAATGCAACTCTTCGCTAATCCTGAGCTGCAGGTGCTTTACTGTGTTGGCCTGATGTGATTTACTGGCCTGAGAACAATTTCATGAGCAAGGAGTAATTAAGTCTGCTCTTACAGCATCAGCGCGGGTTTGGTAGCAGAGCTTGGCCACTGAAATGCCTAGCACCCTCTTGTGGGAACTTGCACTGCTCCTCTATTCCCTTCAGACAGAGTAGTGCAATCATAATTTTCTTTGCAAACCTGGAGGCTGATTTTTCAACCATAGCATGTCTAATTTCCAAAATCCATTATGGTGTACCTGCAGATGTCAGTATAGCCTAAAAAATATATCCTAATTAGTGAAGGATAAGCCATTCACGCAAAGCTCATGACTTCGCTCAAGACTTGGGGTTTTTGTAAGTGAAAAGGCTCCTGCAGTAAGCGTCCATGTGTTTCAGTCCACAAAATCAAGGCAATTGAAAGGAGACATAAGGGGTGGAGGCTGGAGGAGGTGGCTCGCACAACACTGGTAGGAATGGGTTGGGGCTTTTAAGTTTGTGCAGCAGTGGCTGTGGGCCTGGAAAGCGCAATCTTGACTTCCCTTAGAGCTGAAGCAGTTGTCTGTTGGTGCACCTAGAATTTTTGTTTGGCCATATTTCTAATAGGAACACATGCTGAAACAGTGTTTCAGGACACATTATTTGCTTTTAGAACCCGTGCCCAGCTGGGTCAGCCTGTACTGTCTCAGCCCAATACAACATTTGCAGATAAAATGTGGGCATTTTGCATCACCTTCATGTGTTCATAGGAGGTTAAAAGTGTGCCTTTGGGTGAGAAGTTAGCTCTTTTTTATTTCATATGATTTCTGCCTTGGAGGAGAAGGCAATTATGGAGGTCAGGTTTCCTGCTCCACTCTGAATTTTTAGAAGAATAATGAAAATGGGATGGTTGTTCTTATTTTGTAACTCATGAAGTTAATCCACTGTGCTCAAGGCCACTGCCTGCCTTGTGAGCTGATGGGTGTGTATCAGAAGTGCTTCTTTTACGACCAGCACATGGACAGATTATGGATGGACGTGCAACGGTATCACTAACCACAGCGGTTCAGGGGAGGACATGGGAAATAGGACTGCGAGGGAGCAGGTGGAGGGGAGGGGAGGGTGACTGCGATGGTCACGTGAAAAGGTAGTCAGGATGGCTTGATTGTGCATCTTGCAGCAAGGAGGTGGCTGTGGCACTGCACCAGCTGTGAAGCGTGAGGCATGGGGTTCAATGGTACACCAAAATAGCTGTCTTGCTTCTGCCGGGGAGGACAGAACGCTTTACAGGAGGGTTGCAGAGGCATTTGCTGGGTTTCCCCTGCAGGCTCAGTGGTGGGTCCCCAGGCGGGGCTGAGTTAGCTCTGTAATGTAAAGCTACATGTATTTATATTATAACTTTGCAGCCTGTCCAAGGTAACCTTCCCTGGAACTGAGCAGCACATGAATGTCAAATAACTTTCTTAAAAGTTATTAAACTTAAAACTTAAAAGTTTCTTTCACGCTAAGCCTTTTAGGAGCCTAGCTTATAGCAAATACTATGGGGATGTAACACAGCAACAAACAGCCTGTGAGAAGAGCAAGGACAATTCAAGCATGGTATCTCCGGAGATTACTCAGAGGAAAAAGAAAAAGACCGTATCTGGCTGAGCCCACGCCTGGACAAGAAAGTGCCTATGTGTGTACGTGTGTCACTCTTTCCCTTCCCAAAAAAACCCAAGGGTTTTTTGGGGTTTTTTTTTGTTTAAAGGTTGGGGGGTTGTAAAAATGAGTGTCAGCTAGCAACCCTGATCCTGCCAGCAGCCTGCATGCTAGCACATGGTCTTCATGCCTATGTAAATCAGTGCAGGGATGCCTGGTAAGGGTTTGCCTCATACATAAGCTCCATCCTGTGCCAGTCATCTGTTGTTGTCTAAATAGGGCCCCATGAAAATGTGTGACTGACAAATGCCTGCATGTCCTATTTATAGGATTTTGTGTCACAGGCCCTGGGCTGAGTTCGCCTGAGGCTTTTGCCAGGACAGACATTGGAAGTACTTGGTTGGGGTCTAAAATTATGCCAGGAGATCTCAGCGCAGCTGCAGACACAGACCGAATGGGACCACACAAACCTAGAAGAAGGTGAGTCCAGGCGAATAGGATGCAATTGTTGCTTCTCATCTGGGTGTGTGTGGTGGTGCTTGCCCGTGAGTGTGATGCCCCAGAGATGGCTAAGACGAACCCATCTCTACACCAACGCTGCTGTGCACTGGGAGGACCAATGCTCCCAGGTGTCGAGGCTGAGCTGGCAGTATACACTGCACTGCCATCTGCTCCAGCCTTGTGGAGTTCAATGCCTGTTTGTTGATTAGCTTATCCCCTTAATCTGTGTGTTTTAATCCAATAAACCAGTACATGCAGGAGCCAAAGACAAGCGGAGGAGTGAAACAAAAGCTATTTATTCTACCCAAAACAGTCACACTGAGCACTTTAAAGCTGACAGCGCAACAGTAAACAACCAGTGTCTTTGGCTCTGAGAGTTTGCCCTAAGCCGAAGGGAGCTAACAGAAGTCCCCAGGACTGGGTTTGTTTTCTGCTTTGGCTATCACCTGCTCATGGGACAGAGAGGAAAACCTTTGTGGTTCCTCTAGCTAACCTCTCTCCCTTGACGTGGGAGCAGCTGAGTTGAAGAAGAAAGAAATGGCTGTAGAAACAAGAATCTGAGTATGTCTTGTCTTGCTGATCTGCTTCATATCTCCTGGTTTTGCATATGAATAATGTCGAGGTGTAACATCAGACTCAGGTCATACCCCAAGCCCCAGGTCTAGACAGAAAAGCAACCCCTTTGGTATCTCCTAGGACCCGCTGCATCACCACTTGAACTGCTCTTGTCAAGAGTTTCTAAGGTTGTGAGAAACTGGGGATCCGCAGCATCCTTGTGCCTGAGGTTGGGGCAGCAAAGGAGAGGATGTCAGGGGAGGCTGAAACACCAGTTGCATAATGCTCTGAAAAATATCATTTCCCCTAGCTGAGCACCAGCAGAGCAGCCAGGGCTGCGCCTGCAACTGAAACAATGGCTTTTCAGGAGCCATATCAAATTTATCCCTTAGGATAATCCCAGTCTGAGTTGCCCACTTGCCTATGGCTGGTGGTCAATAGTAGATGCTGAGAAGAGGAATATGTTGAATGTCTGTATTGTAAGCGCTCGTCATCCTGTATTTGTAATCCTCTGATGTCCTCAGTAAACTTCAGTTAAAGGACAGGCCCTGAAATCATCTTTTTTCCCCCTAAGCAATACAATTTGATGAACACTGGTGGTGCTTAACAGTCAAGTTTTGCTGGAAGCGCAGCAAATTACGGAGGCAAAAGGGTGCTAAGTTGTAGCATGGCCTCGCACGCCTGGAAAGGGTTGTGTGATGCTGAGCTGCCTCACCCCAGCTGCTCTTTGGTGGCTCGGGTCCTGACTGAAACTCTAGCAGCTCTAGGTCCTACCACTCTTGCAAGCAAGCCTTCAACCAGCAAAACTGCAGGCAGGTGAGAGTGAGAGTCCCAGACGAGCACTTCCCAGCACGGGAAAAATGTGCAAAAGAGAAATTTCTAACTGGAGTGCTTTCCTCCTATTAGGTTTTCGAATAACAGATGTTTCCCTCTGACATTTCACAAAACCTCCTCTGTGAGGTTTTTGTTGCTTTCAAGACAGTTTGCAGTTAAAAGAAACTTATAAAATTGCCTACTGTTTAACACCTGTTTAATATCAAGGCGAGTGGAAACTCATGAAGCCTGTATTAGTGCTAAATGACCACTCTCTAAACATGTCACTTCCAGTTTCAGCTCCTGCCGTGCTGTGAACCAGGACACGGCAGCGTCTTTGATCTCAGATAGGGATGAGGTGAGCATAAGGATGTGTGCAAATACAGAGACTTGCAGGAGGGTGAATTTGCTGTACTGAGTGGTCTGGCTATGCCAGTATGTGTCTGTAGCAGCAGTCAGTCAGAAGCTTTAGAGGAATTTCATAGTAGGTAATTATGGAATAACCTTACTAAGCCTTGTCACTCAAAACCTGTTTAGATCTTGAAATATATAGGCTTAAATACCATGAATGAAGTGGCCTCTTATTTCTTTAATGATATAAATATACAGCAAGTTAACTGAAGGCTTTTGGCACAGCAAGCCTGCGACTTTGTGGGGAACAGAAAAACACTGTGTTTTCAAAATACAGTACTGGCATAAGAGCAAAACGACGATGTAATTGCTATAGTCTGCTTCGAGCTCTGCTCATGCTTATTGACCCTTCCCAGCTCCATTTGGCTTTTGCCTTTTTTTGCCTTTTTTTTTGCCTTCTTTGTAACCAACTCTTGCCCACCTTGATCTCCTTCTATTGCTGCATCTTAGGTACTAATTTCTAAGGAAAAACATGTCAAAGCCTTTCTTTAAAACCCCATGTCTCAAGCAAATTCTGTTGCACCAACATAGTTTCAAAGAGCACCAGCACATGGGAGAAGATTAGACTCTTCTTAGCTAAGCAGTAGGGTGAATAGTTCAGTGTTAGTAGCCCTTTTCTTTGGATATGTTTGTTTCCTATCAAAATTGTTGAATCCACAACCCATCTTCCCCCTCTCGCCCAATGCGATCTTCCTTCCTGAGGGTGATTTTTATGTACGTGTAGGGGGTTTGCAGTGTTAGATCATAGCCAATGCAAAATTTCATGGGTTTTTGTATTGCCCTTATGCTGATACTTAACTGTCTTCCTTTTATAAATCAGCTAACAGGTGGCAGGGTGCTCCGTGGAGGTCTCTCAGCGAGCCATTCTTCAGACCCTTCCAAAATGCCCAGAAAAGGCAGTGAGAGAGTAGCAAAAGTCTCACGCCTGTCTGCATAAGACTTTGTTACGTTGGTTTTGTTTTAAAATTCACCCTGTGCCTCAATCCATCAGGAGATTGAAAAACACAGGCTTAAAATCTGACTGTGCTTTGCCGAGGTTCCCAGTGAGCTCCAGTCTGCAAGCATCAGTCACGCTTTGCTCAGCTGGGAGCTGAAGGACTTGATCTGCTGCATACCTGCTCCCAAGGTGCTTAGACAGTTCTCTGACAACCTGCCACGTCTAGACACAGTAAGGTGAGCTAAGGATAGCTTAAGATAAACTTCCATTTTCCTCTTGCCTTATTTGGACTTACAGCACAGTCTTAATTTTGTTAATTAATTACTTTCTTTGGCTTGGCAGGTTACTGTGAGCAGCACTGTGCCGGGATGACATTATAATATTAATCTCTCACTGAAAGACCAATTTAGGGCTTTATGTATTTTCTGAGATGTTCCCAATATCTGTTAACAATTTGGGCACGAATGTTCATTTTGTTTTGGCAGTGGGTACAGCCACGATTCCAGTAGTCAATAAACCTGTGATGGGAAAGGAGGAGGCTGGAGACTCACCGCCTGCCAGCCACTGAGGAAGCCCTGGCAGGTTGGGTTTTATTCCTCTCGGCTGCTGCTTCTTTGCAAGAACCTAAAGCCTAAATGCTCAAAAAGTTTTGGGTGCTGCAATGCTACTCCTTGCAGCACCCAGTCTTTAGCCATCTGTAATGTAAAGCCCTTGCTCAGCTCTGCTTTCCCTTTGATGGGCGGTTGTTCCTCATAGAAAAGGATAATCCAAGGAGGGTTGCATGACCTGGCGCCCAGGAGGTGTATTGCTTAGGGCCATGGGTCCTGCCATTTGGGGGGTTCATTGCCTGGACTTCTTCCTGAAGTAGTCTCTAAGGATGGGCTGAGAGTAAAGGCTTTTCTTTCCAGACCTGGCCAGAGGGAGACAGGATGGCTCCAGCACCATGCTCCTTGTAGAAGTAGCACCAGTTGAAGAAGTGGGGTTTGAATGATAATTTCTCCCTGTCCTGGATGGCTGCTATTGCTCCCCTGAGCTCTGGTCCATCCCAGGTCAGCGGTGTGGCTGTGCTTTCCTGTCAAGGTGCCCCAATCCCAGAGGAAGAGCCCCATGGTTATCTAGAGGAGGGACGAGGAGCAAGCAGAGATGCTGGGCTGTGTGGCCTTTGATAGAGGATGACCACTGTCCTTGTGTCTGTGGCCATCACATGATCAGCAAGTGGAGAGCATCCACAGCGTGGGGGCCTCTGGTATCTTCTGAGCCAGGCAAGGAGCTGAACGCTGGGCTCATCCATGCTGCATGAGTGCTCTGATGGCGAAGCTGGAGGAAAGGGGACGGAGGTTCCAGCAGTACTGATACTGCTATGAAGTGCTTATTTGGGAGGAAAGGGGACTTTCAAACACTGATGTGTTTTCTGTAGGGTCTGAACTGAGTATAGAACAAGCCTCCTAGGTCGCATTTCTGAGGAGTAGCAGGTGGAGAGGAGGAATGCCAGATTTGGGTCTTCAGGTCAGATTATGCAAGGCTACAGGTTCAGTTCAGGCCAGCCTGGGGTGTCATGAAGTTCAACAGGAGAAGTGCAAAATCCTGCACCTGGGGAGGAACGGCCCCACACACCGATATACGCTGGGGGCCACCCAGCTGGAAAGCAGCTTGGCAGAAAAGGACCTGGGGGTCCTGGTGGTCACTAAGTTGAACATGAGAGAGCAGCGTGCCCTTGTGGCAAAGAAGACCAGTGGTGTCCTGGGCTGCATTAGACAAAGCATTGCCAGTGGGTCAAGGGAGGGGATCCTTCCCCTCTGCTCAGCACTGATGAGGTCACACCTGGAGTGCTGTGTCCAGTTCTGGGCTCCCCAGTACCAGACAGATATGGACATGCTGGAGAGTCCAACGACAAGGGCCACAAAGATGATTAAGGGACTGGAGCATCTCTCCCATGAGGAAAGGCTGAGAGAGCTGGGATTGTTCAGCCTGGAGAAGAGAAGGCTCAGGGGGGATCTTATCAATATATATAAATACCTGAAGAGAGGGTGCAAAGAAGATGGAGCCAGGATCTTTTCAGTGGTGCTCAGCAACAGGACCAGAGGCAATGGGCACAGAGTAAAACACAGGAGGTTCCTTCTTAACATCAGGAAACACTGTGAGGGTGACCGAGTACTGGCACAGGTTGCCCAGGGAGGTGGTGGAGTCTCCATCCTTGGAGATATTCAAACGCCATCTGGACACAGTCCTGGGCAGCCTCCTCTAGGTGTCCCTGCTTGAGCAGAGGGTTGGACCAGATGACCTCCAGAGGTCCCTTCCAACCTCAACCCTTCGGTGATTCTGTGATTCTGACTCTGTTTCCAGCAGGGCAAAGCTCCAGGGACCCTAAAGCCACGGATGCCGGTGTCTCCGAGGGATGGTGGCACTGACTGCCCGTTTGGACCACAGGGCTCCTGTAACACTTCTGTGGCTTTTCACCGACCTGCTGCTGGAGTTACAACCCTGGCAGGAAAGCTTCATGATGGCCATTGACATGGCTGGCGTTTCCAAAGCAGCTTGAGTTAAACGTGCCAGCCTGGGGTTAGACGCAGGGCGGACGCTCAGGAATGTCCCTCTGGGTCTGTGTGTTTCGGTGCAGCCTGTAATTTTTTGTTCCTTTCTAATTTTTGTAACGTGAAGAAAGCAAACATGGCAAATCTTGTTTCAATGCCCAGTTTGTTGTAAAAGATCAGGAATGTCAAGGCTGTGTAGCTGTAGTTGTTTGGAGGGCTGTAAACGGCCTAGAGGACTCTGCGCTGGGTTAGAGGTTTCTCCTCTTTCTTCTTAAAGCTTTTTCTTCTGTTCACTGTTGGAATTAAACAGAAATTAATTAGGAAAGGCAGCTTGCTAGCAAGAAGCACAACAGGATATTTTTTCCTTTGTAGGCTTTCTATAAGTAGCCTTGTGTTAATTGTATAACATTTCTTCATGTTGCTTATGGGCATTTCTTTACCTGGCGTGGCCGGCTCCTGCCTGCCGCCTCGCACCTGGAGGCTGCGGCTCCACCTCAGCCAGCCGCTCCTCAGATGCCTCCTCGGATGCCGGCTCCACTCGACATGCAAGTGCCTGACATTGCAGATGACGGCTTTGGCAGAGTTTTGTGCATTTTGACCCTTTTTTGCAGATCAATTTCTGCAGCAGCCATGGTCTCTGTAAGCTGTAAAAGCAACACAGCACCCTTCCTTCACCTTGGTTAGCTGCGGCTGACATCACGGTAAGTGCAATCCTCCCATGATCAATGCATGAGTTGCGGGGTGGAGGGGCTGGGGTTTTTTTACTGAGCTGTCTTATCTGCAGAAACATTTCCTGAGTTACTCTCTCATCCTGTCTGGGAGATACATTCATTTCCTGGTGTGGGTATTTTTGTTTTGTTTTCATTTTTTTTGCCTTGCTATTTTTATTCCTTGCTTCACTTTTACAAAGGTTTTTGCTGAGCTTTGTTTCCAGACTGCTCACGGGGAGAAGCTCGCTTCTGCAGATGCTGTCTCTCACCATTCTCGGCATTCCCCACCCCCAGCCTTAGCCTGCTGGGCTTATCTCCTTTTTACTCCGTATCCCAGTAATTTAATATTATAGACAAGCTATGATAGAGCCCAGCCAAGATGAGGTTATGCCAATTGCACAGGCTTTTTCTATAAAGACATCATCTTGCTCTTTTAAGTAACTCTGTTATTTGAACAGGTGTGTGAATCTCGGCAATGCAGTGTGGTGTTATAAATAGTTAAACAATTATTTTGACAAACAATAAAGACACACATCTGATATTTTTGGTGCCACGAACATCTTTCTCACAGAAGCCTTAATTCTTGCATACTTTAACTCTAAATACAGTGAATATTAACTTCTCCAGTGGCCCAGTTACAGCAGGAATCTTTATCTTGTCTATCCACACAGCTTTGAGTAGGGTTGTTGAGCACTACAGGAAAAGGAACTCTAAAATTAAGGTTGCTAAAACGACTTTAATTTGGTCCCTTACTGACAAATCCAGTCTTACTAACTGCATGATAATGTCTCTTTTGTACAATCACCCATTCACCCCAGGCACCAACAGAAACTACTGACGAATGAAGATGCTCTTGAGTACGCAGTTTCATCCCCAGTGCTCCGTGAGGCCCTGGCCGAGCATTGCTGCCACCCCTGCCCCTGGCCCCCCTTCCCAGGGCTGGCACCACAGCCCTTGCCCCCCACTGCTTGTGCCCCACGACGGGAGATGTGGAAAGCTCAGTTAGTGTCTCACTGTCCTCGGCTGGAGCACGTTCAGTGCAGAGATATTTTAGCTGGCAAACTCCAGCCAGCATTTATTGCCTGCGTGCAGTCTGAGAGTTTTCAGAGGCTCAAAAATTGGCCAAATTTGGGCAGGTCTTGTGGAGATGGCAAAGGCCCATCACTAACATGAGGGTGATCTCTCAGCAGGTTTCTAAAGTTCTGCCTAGAACAATAGATGTGCTAATGCTCCCTAAGGAAGGGTCTGTCACCTCAGGGTCTTCCCCTGAGCTCCTTCTGAGGCTTCTCTGGGCAGGTTTTGTGACAGCTCTTCTCAAAGATTATGAACCAAAACAGAAATCCCACATAGCAAACCTTACCAAACTTTTCCACTTTTGATGGTTTTTATAATCCACTGGAAAATAGTCTTGGATTAAAGAATTTTGGACAGCCTGAACTGCTGATTGATAGTTATAAATACTGAGATGCTTTGGGAAAGAGGTGGGGGGAGGCGAGTGGTTCTTGCTGAAGGATTTTGTGGAAACACAAAATGAAGAGCGAGGGGAAAAAAATGGAAGGAGATGGAGCAAAATGACAACGATTTAAAAGAACCAAAGGTGAAGGCAAGTTGTAGCCTTTTCCATGTATGAAAAAACCCCAAACCTCTGTCAATGGTTGAGCTTGGCTGAAACACCCCTAAGCATCTCGCCTAACCACGTCCTGCTGCCTGGTCCTGCAGCACACCCAGCCGGTGCCAGGTGCCGTGACGTTAAAGCAGTATTTACTTCCTCTGGTGCAAAGCTCATTTTAAGCCCTGTGTGTGAGCAAAAGCTGCTTTCAACCACCTCCTAACCAGATAGCTGCTCCTTGGCCCAAGCTCGGTACTTCCTTCTGTGAGGGTGAGCTGGGATGCAGGGAAGATGCTCTGTGTGTGACTTGAACATGCTTCACAAGCATGGTCTGTGTCTCTGTCATGCGCCTTTTTTCTTCCTTGCTCTTTTGGCTTATCACGTTCAATGGCACACAGGTCTTATTTCCTGTTCTTCCCCTCCCTGCAAGCTGCTATTATTTTGGTGTCTCATCAAATACCCCTGTTAAGACGGGGCAGAAGGTGGTGGTGCTGTGTGTTGCTGACTGGAGTGGAGGGAGCTACGTGAACAAAGTATTTTCTGGCTGAAAGTCTGAGCAGTACTAATCAAGCCAGTGCTCGCCCCTGTCCCAGACAGAAACCTCATCTGCTCGGCTCTGCGCAGTGGCAGGATGTCACCAGAGACCTCTGTTAGGGACAAAGAAGAGGACCAGGAGCTCGTGGCAGCTGCGGGGAGAGGCAGCACAAGCTTCAAGTGATCCTTTTCGAACTTGATGCAGCATCTAAATGAAATGCCTCCCTATAAGAACCACTTCGTATTTCTGATCTGTGCTGACTCATGGAGCTGATGCAGTACGTTTTTTCAAGCAGGTCTGCTCTCTTAGTCTGCCTTTCAAATAGATCTTTCCTGCAAAGATAAAAGATGATAAGAAGTAGGTCTTATGGCTGCCTTTCGGACTCCACTCTCTCCTGTATTAAGCTAATAACGTGTAAGATGATAGACAGGAGTTCTCAGGAGATGTCATACAAAGTGTTCACTTTAAAACAAACAAAAACCAGTCCAGTTTTCAAAATGAAACTGTTATAGCTCACACTGCCTCTGGCCCCAGGAGCTCTGGTAAGCCTAACTTCAGTGGGGATTTAAGACAAAACAGTGTTTAAATACAAACAGACAAGAGGTGCAAAATGTAGATCCAGATTCCGTGGCCACCCAGACCCAGGACCCAGACTTGGAGGGATGGAAAAATCAGAACTGGGTAGCTGCACTGATTTGCATGAGCCTGAAGCTGCTTTTCTTCCTTCCTGACTTTCGGGGCCTTTTAAGTATACAAGATTTTTGAAATAAAGATTTGGAGTTGTCACACTATTTTATTAGCTAACCATTTGGAACAGGTGGTGGTTGTTTATGACCTTAATGAATCTGTACTTCAGAATGAGAAGACTGCATACGAAGCTTAATTAAAATTTGCAAAGCATTTTCTGCCCCTGAGCCCCCCGAGCCACTGGTGCGACAGAGGAGAGACAGTGCAGCATCGCTGCTGACCGAGGATGGCGGAGCCGAGATGTGGAGGGTAACACCCATCTGGGAGCGGCAGCAGCAGCAGCAGCAGCATGCTCAAAAGCATCCCCGTGGGGCTGTAAATGTGTTACCGTCAGAGCTGAGGCTGCATATGAGGGGGGCAGCTCCCAGGTAGCCAGTCCAACATAAACCTTTTGGCACCGGCCAAGGGCAACTTTTAAGAAATGCGGTGTTGTCTGTGCGCTGCTTTCATGCACTTGCACATCATCGTATGCCAAAAGGAGAAAGGGGCAAATTTTTAAAACATTCTCTATTTTCCGTGTTTGCTCTGGGAATGGACAAATATTTCACATTAACTATGTTCTTCTGCCAATTTTTGTCATGAGAGCACAGCCTCTGAATTGTAGAGCCTGTGAATTATAGTGGTAAACGCTGTATTGCTTTGACCTTTTGAAATGTCTCTGGCATGATTGGCTGCCTGTCCTCCCCTTCCCCCAGAGGTCAGGCGGGTTATAAATATAGGCGAAATGGAATAGCCAGATAATCAAATTGAACCTATTTCACTGCAGTGCGGTGCAATCACGGCGCAGTGAAATTCCATCAGCGTCGGAGGCTGCCTTTCGAGCACCACGGAAATCACTTTGTAACTGTCCACACAACTTGAGGAGCAGTGTTTACCGTCTGCGATGCTGTGGGCTCTGCATTTTTAAGCCTCCTTTAGCAAAGAAAAAAAAATCCCAAAGCCACATAAAAAAGAAGGAGGAATAGGCTGCCATTTAAAAAAAGCACATAATCTGAAAAAAATTACCTTGACATATCGGATGATTGATAAGTTTTATTTGCCTTGGGAGTTTTTTTCCTTTAAAGACACTGAAGAGATTCCTCTGCTCCAGAGCAGGTAACAGAATTGCTTGCTGCATCACCTGAGCTCACCTTCTTCAAAGAATAAGTACTTTAGTCATTATTTTAGCAACAACATTGAAGTACAGCGCATAAGCAGTGGTACAAAAAGCGCCATAACTCTAGCTATGCATGAGGATGACGTGTAGGAGGAATGTCCTCTGACCAAGCGAGATGAAAATCTGGACATTGAAATCTGTATAGATGATTTTTCAGTAGTGGGAGCCAAGCACAGCGCTGTGCTTCTGTTGCTTGCAAGCCCAGCGATGCTAGCAGTGGGGTAGCAGGGCATAATTAATGTTTACTTATAATCAGCATCTTTCTGTGCCAGCAATCATGGCAGACTGAAACTAAGCAGGGGAACCAGAAACCCTGCTGCTTTCAGCTGTCTGGAACAATAATTACACAGTGCCACAGCACCTCTGGGAGTCTGGCACCATTTATCCTCCCTGACTCCCAGCGTTGGTTACCTGCCACAGAGCAATCCCCAAAGCAACCAATCCTCAACATCATTTTCATACAAAAGGTGGAGAGAATGATAATGGCTATGCTATTGCTCTGCCTTCAGAAAGCCAGGCTGATGGCTTAATTGAGGTTAAAATAAGCTCCAATCAGAGAGGTAAAAACCTAACAGGGCTACTTAATCTTATATAAATACAAGAGAGATACAAGTGCATGAGGAGAGAATAATAACTGACTCTGGTAGGGTTTCTATGGAGAATAATCATTAGCCAGGCAGTGAACAGATTGGACCGGGAGCAGGCTATTTAGCATTCATGCCCTGGTGGTAAAGGCTTCGAGCTGGAGGCTAATTTGAATTTTAGGGTTGGGTTTAAAAAGAAAAAAAGCCCCCTGTCTGGAGCAAAGCAGCGTCATACTCATTTTTGCCCTAGACTGTGCCCAAGAAAATTGACTGACTTTTACTCTGTGCTCTAAGTGTGGTTTGTCTAATATAAGGGAGAAGTAATTGCAGGACAGAAAAGCGTTTGGTTGACTCAGGAGCAGGGATTTGCCCGGCCCAGGGCAGTGTCCCCTAGCCCCATTTGTACCCCCCAGCCCCCCTGTACTATTTTTAAGGGGGAGAAGGCAGCCCAGCCCACCTGCCTTTCTTCATCACCACTAGGAATGCTACCAGAAAAATAAATGAAAAGAGAATTTATTTCTTGTCTTACTGTTTCATTTTCAGAGCTAATTCCTTTTAAAAGCTTGAAACTAAAATACGTACTCTTTGGCAAATCACTGGGAAGGGCTGGCAAAACTCAGATACTTTTGTTTTTCAGGCTTGTAGATGTTGGTCATCTGTTTTGGTAAGTTAAATTAGATGTTAGATTTCAGAAGTATTTGAAAACACTTCCTGCATGCAACAGCATTTCAAATCCAAACTAAAATTTCAACCCTTTTCTGCTCTGTTTGTTTACCAGCTGCTTGCAAGAACGTTTTCTGTTGCAATTACTTTCTTTTAAACAGACTGTGAAAAAATGCAGTAACTAGCTGGGGATGTGCAGATCCTGCCAAAGTACGGTTTCTAGGCTCTGTTTTTCTTAGTGGGTATCCCAGAGATGAAGTGATGTCTTTCCTCCATCAGCAGCTCGGCTGACACAATCACATACCAGCTGCAGCGGGGATCTGGCCTCTAGATTTGTAGCTGGAGACAGATAAAGTTAGAGGCATGTATGATATTGCTGATTGTGTTTTAGAGTTTCTTTATTTTAGTGTAACTTGAGATCCCTTCTCTCCTGCTACTTTTTACTTATGGCTTAGTATTTGGTAAAGCGTATCTTGTTATTGTACAATTTAAAAATCATGTTACATCCACCATGAAAGACTCTGTGGTTTGCTATGAGCTTCTGCAATAATTTGCTTAATAGCTTTGCTTACACCTCCCCATTTTGCCGATCTTAGCTGGAAGTCCTTCAGCTTATGTCCATCAAGAGATAAAAATAAACTGTAGGCTGCAGCTTGATATAGTTGGATGCTCCATTACTGTTGCGAAGTGCAAGAGTCCTCAGGAAAGCAATGAAAAATTACTCCTCTCCAGGCAATGGAGAATGTCAGGAGCCTTGCGGTCTCTGAGGCCTTAACGGAGAATAATTATGCTGTGAACAGATTGCTGTATGGCGGAGACCTTGCAGCACTCTCAAAGGGAAGACTATGAGACCCCTTAAAAAGGGTCCTCGCACAGCACTTTTTGGGAGAAAGCAGGTGAAAATAAAAAGACCATATGCCCAGACCGGCTGGCTTCATTGAGGTGAGCGGTCCTGTTGCTTCCAGGACTACTTGCAGCCAGGAAAATAAAGGATAAACATGGCCCAACAGATAATTGGATGGGTATTTTTAACAGACCAAGCTGTGACCTTAATTCTGCTGGTAGCCAAGCCCTGCAAGACAGTCGAACAAACAGAAAAAGAGTGTGAGGTCTCAGGCAAGGAGAGGACTTGGCCAAAATTTCCCTGGAAAACCCTCCTGTCCCTAGGCTGGCGAGCATCGCCTGTCTTCTCCAAGGCAATCTTCAGTCGACGAGGATCCAGCCTACCCTTGGCCCAGGCTGTTGTCTCCTGCTTGTGCCCAGGGCGACGGGGGCCATGGTAGGGTGAGCCACGGCCGCCCCGGCAGCCTCGCCACAGGTTGTTGTGGCTGCCTTGGCGAGGAGCCGGCGCCTTCCTGCCCATGCGGAGCTGCACCCAGTGTACAACTCAAGGAGCGGGATAAGAAGCGGGGATTTTTGCAGCCCGGTAGCATTCATGAGTGTGCTCTGCAGGAGAGAGGTAATGAGGACCAGGACCATGACCAAGGATGACCGATGCAATCAGGTCAAGGCAAGTCTGAAGCGATTTGTGCTTAATGGGTAACAGGGGCCAGAATTTGCTAGATATTTCACCTCCCTAGGAAAGAGTCTGACAGACCCCAGTTCTTTATCCTGGGGGAAGGTGACAGCGCTGTTCTGCCGGCTGAACAGGAGTGGGGTTAAGGTTGCAAAAAGAGGACTAGAGTCCTCCTAATTACGTTTCCTCTCTTTTCAGTGCTTTAAATATAAAAAGTGATGCTGTGCAACAGTGCGAGATGCTGTCGGCCAGCTTGGTGGGGAATAGGGCTTTGGGGGAGGGCAAAAAACTTTGCCAGGGTTTGTTTGCAGGGCAGGTGGGAGGGTGCCCAGATGGAGGTATAAAAGGAGCAGTAACTCAATCACTGTGACTCCGCCATCTGCTCTGCCCTGGGATATAATTTCCAGCTCTTCCAACTTCACCCAGAGTTTTGTGGCT
The DNA here is from genome assembly GCF_000699145.1 of Aptenodytes forsteri. Taxonomy (NCBI): domain Eukaryota; kingdom Metazoa; phylum Chordata; class Aves; order Sphenisciformes; family Spheniscidae; genus Aptenodytes; species Aptenodytes forsteri. Next base: position 305,262 of record NW_008794911.1, on the reverse strand, counting down.
TGATTGGGGAACACTTCATGTGAATAAAAAGGGAATCAGAGGCTCCGCTTTGCAGACCTTGAGCGATCTGTCAGGAAGGGGACTCAGGCACATCTTCCACACAGCAATGTACTGAGGAGAAATCATTACTAGCCCCCAAACTACCGCTGCATGGCTTCACAATATTTTCTTTTCAGGGTTTAAATTGGAGCTTTTTGGTAGTGTGCAGCCTTTTCATGGGTGTCTGAAAATGAAAGGACATTCAGGCTTTGCCAGTCTTCCTGGTGATGCAGGTGTAGTGCTGATCACCAGCTCAGGGTGAAAGAGTAATGCAGAGGTACTTACTTTTAACTTGTCAGAGAAATCTGCTAGACTAGGACAAATCTGCTAGCACCTTATTTTTTCTTTAATCTTGGTCCTTAATGTTCAGAGCCTTGATTTTTTGTACATAATTATAAGATGCTGAGAACCTCTCCAAGTTAAATAATTCCTTGTCACAACAAGCTTTGTCTTGAAAATGGTAATCAAGCTAAATGTGTTCAGTGTTTCTGTCTCCAAAAACCTCTTCCAGCTGCCACAACATAGCTAACAGCACTGTCCTTCAAGTGTTGGCTTTCATGCCGTGAGTAGAAATGTAATTCCAGCTTTTCCTTGTCTCCCTGGTGCGCAGCTGGCGGGGCAGCTCTCCCCCAGACAACCTGATTCACAGAAGCTACAGGTTAGAGCAGGACAACGTGGGTACCACAGAGTCTCTGCAGGAGCCACAGAGGGATGCAGGAGCCACAGAGGGATGCGGTACGGGCAACAAGCAGGAGAGGGGAACCCCAGGGTCTGCCCCAATTTGTGGTATGGGCCCTGTCCGGGATGTTTGCGAGGCTTTGCAATGCACTCTAGGGAGATAGCAGCAGGCTGTGCCGCGGCTGCTGCTTTTGGTGACAGCTTCTGAAAGCAATTCTTCCTCTCCCCTCTCCAAAGTGTATGTCTGGGGGGGGTCACTGCATCCCTTTGCAGTGCCCTGGTGGCAGCCAGGAAGGCAGCTTGCTGGCACTGCTTCAGGCTACATCGCCCTCGCCCAGAGCCCAGCCTTCGGAGCAGTGCTTTCTACCAGTGCTCTGGCCCCTGGTGCTTCAGCAAAGCCTTTGTTCGCACTGACAGTGAGAGCTGCAGTTACCGGGGGTTTGATGTCACCCAAACCTGTCGTACTGGGAAAGGGTAAGAGTGAACACTTCAGCCACATAGTCCTAGTGCGGCTGCACTTTATGGTTTTCACCTTTCCTCCCTGTTACTTAATTAATGCCGGTTTTCCTTGCCAACACTTCTGAGTAGGCATGTAAATTTTGGAGCACTTTGATATATCAGCTCTTAATCTGAGCTTTTGCTCCTTCCAAGGACGTGTCCCTACAGATGTCAAGCAGACTGATTTGCACACCTTTCTCCTTCAAAACTCTACTAGGGCAGGCACAGACCTCCAGCGTGTGGTGAGTGCTCGGGCATGGTAGCTACAGCACTTGACCTTAAGCCACTCTGCTATATCTAAAACAGGGCATAGGTGCCTAAGTGCTGGCTAATTGCTTTGGAAAGCAAAACATGCCTTGATTGCCACATAGCTCTGGGGGTTGTAAGGTCTTTAGTCCCAGAAGTGGCAGGAAATTGGGGATTCAGGGATGGATTCAGGGACACCCAGACCATGCCTTCTGTGGCACCCACTGGTGGGAGTTTCCAGGACACACCAGCAAGGTTGGACAAGCCCATAAAGCAAAGGATGGAGATGGCCTGGAGGGGGGGGGGAATCAAAGGGTCAAGGGGAAGCAAAGACTATTCTGCAACTTATTTTTGATAGATGAGTGCTGAAGGCATCTCCTTGAGGGGGATGTGAACTCATGCTTCCCTATCCCATGCGCAAATCAGCTGGCTGTGTGACGTCTGCGGAAAGATTAAGAGGATTGAGTTTGCTTAGTCTACTGAAGGCAAAAGTGAGACACAGTAACCTTTTTTAGTTTCATGGGTTGCTATTGCATGCGTAGAGATGGAGGGGAAAATAGATCTCCATATACATTGCAGAATAGGATAAAAGCAATGGGTAAGAACAGAGTAAGGAAAAAGGTGACAGAAATTGCAGCAAGGGCTACTTAGATGTGCAAAAAGAAAAACTTCTTAAGTGGGAAGAGAGTTACATGCTAGATAAGACTGTCCGGGAGACTTTACCATCTCCATCAGTGGAGGTCTTCAAGAGCAGCCCAAACTGCTGCTGAGCCTGGGAGAAGCACAGCTCTGTGTCTCCCAGCCCTGGCTCCTGTGTCTGCAGTTGCCTTCGGTGCCCCTGCCTATGGCCGGGGAGTGCTGCGTGCTGGCTGTGTCCAGGCAGGGATGGGCAGGAGTGCCAGGCGCTCTGGCAGGCTGCCTGCTGGCTCGTTTTGCTGGGTTTTGCCAGAGAGGTTTCCTTTGCTGGGTTGGTAAAGAGGCTGCGGTGGCTGGGTGCCGTCTCCCATGGCAGGATGCTGCCAGTGGGGGCTGCTGGGGCCCATTTGTGCCTGGCTCTGCTACACGGTGGCAGAGCAGCAGTAACCGAGCATTTACACCACCCGGCAGTGGCTCATGGCTTTGAGGATTTCTTTGTATCTGGTGCAAAGCATTTTAAAGAGTGAAGCCTTTGTGGCTGCAAGCATCCAACTCTTACATTTCAGGCTGCAGTGAAGAATGAGTAACTTTAACAGGACTTTATTAAACTTGTGGTCACTAGTGGACAGTGGCGGGGGGCGCCGGTGCGGCGCCGCCAAA
>NW_008794911.1:289246-302428 GCF_000699145.1 Aptenodytes forsteri | reverse complement strand
GGGGGGGGCGGTCCCGTGCCCCCGCCACGGCCATCCCAGTCCCCAGGAATGCTCCAGGACAGCGGGGCTGTGAGTGCTGCCGTGGTTGACAAGACAGGTTTGCTCAATTGAGCAGCATAACTTTAGGAGAGAAACGGGAATGAAGCTTTGGCCAGGAGGAGCACTTTCATTTGCTATAGGGCATGAATGGCCAAGTAGGAACAAGGAAGCCAATGGCTAAATGGAAGGCTACATGCCAACTTCATGCATAGATTCTTTAAAACCAGAGAGGACCATTATAATTGCGCTGTCTGGCCTGCAACATGCCACAAGCCTTTGCTCATGACCTAGCAAATTAGAAAGGCGGCAGGAAGGAAGGAAGGGCACTAGTCCCCGCCTCTGGCTCGCACAGCACAGGCATCGCTTCTGCCATCCAAGACTGATGCTGGCAAAATGGAGTTTGCCTTGCCAGCAACACTCAGCATTTCGTTGCACTGCCTCCTGCCCTCACGGCTCAAGGCTGTCTTTTTATCTCAGGGATGCAAAGAAAGCCCAGAACGCATTAGGACAACCACCTGGGGAGTTGGTTATGATTTTTAAGAGCTAACGATGCCGCCCACTGTTCAATGTTTATAACAAACTGTCTTCTCCCCCTCTTAACTAAATTGTGTATATACTTGGGAAGAAGCTGTACCTATGGACACCCTGAGCACTTGGCTTGCTGCACAGAGCTGCAGTACTCCACGAATAGGAAAGGTGGACAGAAAGTTATTTATTTTCATGCATTTGAATGGGGCAGGCTGGGAAGCTCGGGCAAAAGAAGGGGGCAAGTATGATGCTGGCCTATAGCCGCAGTGTTTTAATGCAAACCTGAAGATTGTGCAGTCCTCTGGACAGCTGGCTCACAGCTCAGCCTACACAAGCGGTAGGGATGGTGATTCAATGGGTGCGTGGAATTACATTGCTTTCCCTCAGTCTCACACCAAATGTAATACCTAATTGCTTAGCTTATATACATTTCTGCAATACAGGACAACAGGCACTCTGGGAAACAGGGGAGCAGCACACAGCCTGCTTTAACTATTACCTGGAAAGGACCATTTTTTAATTCTTCTAGTCTGTACTTTTTTTTTTTTTTGCCTTTTTTTTTTCATTTACATTACCATTTAGCATTAACACTGATGACTGCTTTTTAACCGAGTGTCTATGGCTGAGTGGCCTGTGCCTCAGCCCCCAGAGGCGAAGCAGTGCTCTGGGCAGAGCACAGCACATTCCAGCCCCTGGGCTCCAGGCTGTTGTACAAATAAGGAAGCAAACAGTCCAAGTCGGATTGACTTTCAGTGCAGCAGGAATAAGAGGTGGGTGGATGCAGGAAAAGGAGAGATTAACAGGAAAAGAAGTCTTATCTTTAAAACTTCAAAGAGAAAACTTAGAGCAGGAGTAGTGTATCGGCGAGAACAGCACTTCAGCTATGAAACAGCTATGTCATAGCGGGAAATACGGTGGCATCCTTCGTTGTACATAATGCTTATAGAAGAGGCTCTACCTCTTGCACACTATGTCTCCATTTTTCTTCACAGAAGAAAGCTGTGAAGTCGAGCGGGTCACTCATGTGTTGGCAGAGGCCTTGCCAAGGCCAGCACCCACGGAAGATGTGCTTGCTCAGCCCCGGGGGAGAGCATCCCTGCAGCAGGCAGGCGAGCTTGGTGGCAGCACTGTGCGGCAGAAGTGCCTGCAGACAAAGTGCTGCCCAGCCCAGGCTGATAGGAAAGTTCTTCTTGGAAAAAGGTGGTTTTCAGTTCTGTTTCTAGGTTAAATACCTCCTTTTACTGGAACAAGTAGCTAGGCAGGACACTCACATACAGAAAGCCAAGAAGCCACGACGAGCTCAGCATCACCCTCTTGGTAAAGAAAAGGCAGAGAGCACTGGGACATCGGTAGCCAGGTAACACACTGCCAGCGGTTTGATCCCAGCCATTTGGCTGCAGCACATGATGAACTAGACAAGCTGACCGATGTTTAACATTCATCTTCTAATGCCTGATGTAAAAAATGACAGCTTTAATTACGGTATTTATTTTTTTAGAGGACAGCTGTTTCTTTCACACTATGAATTAACGAACTATTCTGAGCAGATTTGTACCATACCTGCAAATCTAAACCGGTTGTGAAGATAGTTTAGCTTGGAGTTTTATTTTTTTCTGTATACTCCCACTTTTCAGCTTCATACACTTCTTTTTTCTGGTGTGCTGAGATTGTGACAGACAGGGCTACCCACGTTCTTCTGGATCTGGTGCCACAAGGTTCAGATCTCGGATGGGGCACTCGGTGCCACCAGAATAACGATGCCAAACTGAGAACAAGTTTATTTTTGTATCGCACAGATGCTGGTTGTGCATTCACAATTATGTTGAAGGAACATAGTTCTTGACTCCCATTAGCACTCAGGTGTTTGTGTCAAGTGAACCTGGACACAAGCTCATTGCTGAGGAGCTGACACACAGAAGCCGCTCTGGAAAAGTCCAGAGAAAGGTGGGCACTGGCATTTTGCAATGTCACTTGAACTCCACCTATTTACAGAGCAACTTACCCTTACAAAACATAGCCAGGCCTTCATCTGCATTGTACGAAGTAGAAAAAGAAGAGAAAACAAAAAACAAAAACAAAAAGGCCTTCATCTGCATTGTACGAAGTAGAAAGAGAAAACAAAAAACAAAAACAAAACCAACCAACCAAAACAAAACAAAACCAAAAACCACACTCTTGGCAGCCTGGCTTTCTCCCAGGTCTCTGGCCTGGATTCCTGCAGATTTTCTAAGTGTTTCTTAGTGTTGCTTGTCCATCACACCTGCTTCGTCTGGTTGCCTTCAGTGTTTCGCACTTACTTATTCCCACACTAAGGATCTGCTCTCCTCTTCCCTAGCCAACTACGTTTTAGTGCAAGAAGCTGCAAGATGAGGTTCTATGAGAAATAAACCCGATGCTATCCCTGCTTGTTCCACTTTGCAGTTCCGAGTTTGCTGAACGCAACACAGATTTCTTCTTTTGAAAGAAAGTAGTAGCTAAGTACCTTAACAAACTTGAATCCATTTGGGGAAGTTGTAGGAAACTCTAATATTAGAGCTGCCATTTAATTCTCAAGGCAATAAAAAGGACCAAGAGGCCAAGTCGCCTCTGAATGTCTTTCATGTTGGTTTGTTACACAGTGTGATCTTGTTTTACAAGTGCTCTGTTTACAAGAATGCGAGGGGGGAGGGAGGGAATGTTCATTTAAGTCCCACAATCACATAGGGCTACTTTTGTAAAGGTCTGATCCAGTCCTACCAGCTGCTTGCCCACAAAACTTTGCAATTGTGGAGGCTAATTAAGATTCTTCAGAGGAGCTCTCCTCTCCCCGGCGGTTGCAGGCAGCCTCATTAGACATGCTGTACCTCCCCCTTCACCCAGCAGAATGCCCCACTGTGCTTGGTTTACATTATGGCTTATGAATTAACCAATTGATTCTGAAAATATCATTACTTTGGGGCTAAATAAAGCTGTTCCCTTTAAGGGAAAAAGTCAGCTCCACATAGGAATAAACTGATACTGTATTGCCTACAAACTCCCTTCTCTCTCACGCTGCCAGTCGAGGATTCACTTTCCAGGATACAATGGGTTCAGTACAAAGGGAGATTATCGTGGCTTTCTGTGAGGATGGGGAGGAAAGTCTGGGCCTGGGCAGTAAGCGTGACCTATCCACTTGCATGCAGGAAGCTTTATTTACATGCAAATCTGATTTTTAAAAAATGAGTTTACAAGGAATGACTGTGTATATTTGCCTTGTCTTTTTTGTGTCCACTTCTCTCTCCAGCTTTAAAGTGAAGAAATCCATAACTGGTATAGATCAAGCACGTCAGAATTGCTTGGTACTAATGCTGCGCAGCTGAACTGTAGAGCTGAGCACAGCTCTAGTGCTGGAACAAAATTTCAGCTGGCACTGATACATAATATTGGACTTCCAGTATCTTAGAGCAGTTATGGCTGTAAAAGTTTATATTCAGTCTTTAAATTGGTTTTAACCAGAACGAAATCTGATTTAAAGCCCAAACTGAGGAATATATAAATTTAATTACGTTTCATCTAATACAAATAGCTTTCCCTTGCTGTTTGTGCAAAAATCTGGGTTTGATTTTTTAAAAGAAAGCTAACTGCAGGAACAAGACAAGGTACTTCCAAGTAGTGAAGAAACTGTATGTCAGTACATTGAGAGTTTCAAGTTGGTCACGACAAGCACACAGTCAGCTTGGACAGCCTCCCCTTCCCGAATGTTTCGAGTGTTTAGCTACACCTCTTTCAATTAAAAAGAATACTCTCCCCTCCCCAAACTAAAAATGAGAACATTAAAACATATTACAACTTCGCTGTACAAAACCATACTATATATTGTAATAACAAAATGCTTTATTTGGGGGAATACAAGGAAAAGTGTGACATCCTCATTATCAAATTGTTTTAAAAAGGCATTCTTTCTTTGAAAAACATAACACTTGTACAGAAAAGGTGACCTGTGGATAAGCCCTCTCATTTAGCAGTGGGAATTCTTTTTTATTTTACAGCTGAAGTTGAGATTTGAATAATCTACAGCAACAGGTTTCAGCTTTGTTGATGTTTTCTAGTAGCTTGGGGCACACCTACCACTCGGCACTGCTCCGGTTTGACAGCCTACCAGGAGGCTGACAACACAACGCCGAGATGGAGCTACCACAATTCTAACCCAGGTTGCTTTGCAACAAACCGCAAAACTTCACCGTTACCACAAGAAGACAGTGAGAAAGCCACAAGGTAACTCATCTTCTCTTTTATCTCCAAAGACTTTTCTCGTGCGAGCCCTATGCTCATGAAATTCTCGTACCACTCATCTGATTACACCTCAGTACTTCACCACACATCCCCTTTGCTGTAAGCCAGAACTGTGTCGTGAACGGTATACAACAGATCAAAGGCAAAATACAATTATTTCCCCAATGTATCTGCTTTCTGTACAGTAGGTTCCAAGTAAGTTGGGATATGTTTTAAAGACCGCAAATTTATATCCATAAATTAATTCTGCCCTCTCTGAACCTTATGTTAGCATTTAAGTTGTTAAAGAAAGGGACTGGGAAGTTCCTAAAATTGTCAGGTTATAAAGTAAGCGTTGGTCTTTTAATTCAGCATAACTCTTGGCCACAAGTAGTATCCATGCTAAGCAGTAAGATACATCGGTCTTATCATTTAAAGGGGACTCATGTCTGAAGCGGGAACGGCAAACTCTAAAAGAACTAACGGTTTTCTTTATTCAGGTTAGACATAACAAATATGTCAGATACAGCAGTTAGTCTAGAAAAATACATTTAAAAAAATCTTCAGCAGACCATGCTCCCTGTAACAAAATCTTTCAAAACCGATTTTACAAATTATTCTACATTAATGTAAAAAGAAAATCTTAAATTTAGCATCATGGATTCCATCAAACATCTATCTACCAAAACATGAGTTTCACTATTTGTAGATGTTAGAACTTGTAATACATTTTTCTAATGTATCCTGTACATATTAAATAACCTAAAAGGCTCCTCTTGTAGTGCATTAACAATTTAGCAAGCACACTCAGTATTTTTCCAGTACCATTTGCATTACAGTTATTTGCCCGCAAATGTCATTAACATCTAAAAGTGCACACAGTTAGGTCCCCCCTCCCTCCCCATAACCTGTTTCCCTGCTGAAACCCAGACATCCACTGGAAACATTATGCTACTGTAGCTAATCTACCCATGATTAGAAATGTGTGACTAAAGTGTTCTTAAACTATACAGGAACTGAATTATATACAAGAATCAAAAGGACAGCCTGTATTTACATCAAGAAACTTCCACTACCACAGCATTATACCAAGAACTCAATACAGTGTTACAGTTGGTATTTACTTAGGATTTTAGCTTTAAATCAGTATAACACAAAACTTAGCTCAGGAAATACCCTGAAAAAATGAACATGTTTATTAAATATGACTTCTACTATGCCACAAGACAAATATCCGTTGCTGGATATTCTTACAAGTTCAGTGTTTGAAACAGTGTGCTGTTCTATAAAACAACTAAGAAGTTCCAGAAAGGTTGCTGGGGAAAAAAAGGACAGAAAGAAAAGGGGGGGGGGTGGGGGGGGGGGGGGGGGGGGAAGGAGAAAGGACAGCAGGTATCAAGTGAGGAATTAGATTTGAATAACTAAACCAAACTGTTAGCACAAGTTTAATACAGTCACTGCATGCAGAAACCCCTTGGAAAAGTGTCATACGGATCTGAGTAGGTTGTAATACACAAGCTTAAGATGTAACTTCACTGAATTTTTCCATGCCAGTTGGTAGGACTTTTCCCTACCAAGTGGAAGAATTTTAAGATTAAATTCCAGATTATCCAGCTTGAGATTAATAGCTTTACTCTCCAAGAAATCCAGTGTATGAACCTATATTACATTTTTCCAATGCTACTTTAAAAAAAGACAAACTATAACCTTTTCAATTCACTTTTTACATTGAACTTTTCAAAGAAATCCAAAGTGTTGTCTTTAATTTGCATTAAAGTGGTCAAACATTTCTCCTGTTTCTCCCCTCCCCAAAAGTGCAAAAAACAAGTTGCTGCTTGGTCCACAAACATAATACATCATGTACAGCAAGAGATTTTCCTTCTGATGGAGTACTGCTGCAAACCCATCACTTCCAGTTTCTACTCCAAGAAAAATATCAGCGTCCAAAGATGGAATTCAATTCCAGTAGAATTAATTCTACAATCTGATTCTGGTATACTGTGTGGACTGCTATGTTACCAGTCTCTTTCTCTGGTTTTAATAAGGTTGGACCAAAAACTATTGCTACACTTTGATAGGTCATTCGGTTCTTTTCTCCGTTTTCTACAACTCTGAAAGAGAAAAAAAAATACACAGAGACACTTATCAGTGTCAGAGTAACAGGATGACGGGAAAAAGACACAGTCCAAAGCAAATGACTATTCACAGTATTTGTTTAACAAGTAGTCTTGTTATTGGGACATACAGCTGCTGTGATTCCCCTCTCTATGGAGAAGTTTTGTTTTGAAATGCTATTCCTGATCCTCTCCTAATCCCTCGAACATAAGGACTTGGCAGTAAACATCACAAGTATGACACATACTGTCTAAAGTCCATTTGGCACTCTGCAAGCTTGTATAAATACAGACTGATATATTGTTTTCATCAAGTCCAATATAGGCAAGAAAAATGCAGTGGGAACAGTCACCTAGTACTTTTAATTGGATTATTTAGCTTTAAGGGAGGATCAGCAATACAAAGCCTTTCCTTTTCTCTGCTACTTACCTCTTCAGGTGTCTAAAGAGTACCTGCATAGTGTCCTGATTTGGTTTTGGCAACTGTTTGATTAAATCTTTAACAGCATGGACACGCTGCCTTGGTTCTTGTTCTGCAAAAGGATGAGGCGTAGAAACAAAAATTCAGTGGTTTTGTTTAAAACTTTAGCATAAAATTTAACAGACTGGGAATAAAAGCAAAAGTTTTGCAGTGCTAATATTAGATAAAATACTGCCACCTCCTGACCGCACCATGCATTACTGACAGGCAATTTTAGGTAAACCTTACAGACGTTCATAACCAAAACATTCTTTTTACTGTCCAAAATAATTAAATGAATTGCACATATTGAGCAGAATTTGTACAAAAAGCACAGGCATGATTTTCAGACTTACTAATTGCATTGACAAAGTCATTGAAGTGATTATAAGTGAACAGCGGCTCTGGCAATTCTCTGAAAAACATCTTTAACGCTCCTGTGATGACATGTATATCTTCCCATTTACTATCATTCAAGTCTAGTTTCTCATCTGAGAGAGAAAAATGCATAATTAATGTTAATAATTTAACTATAAAAGCTTTTTTTAAAAATAAACTTAACTACTCTTCCGTACTTATTGCTTTTAAAGCAGTGAAGAGACTTACTCCACTTCAGCCCATTCTCTGCTGGGATACAGAGCTGCAGCAGTGTAAAAGGGGATACAAAACTCAACCACTACAGACGGAGATGGCCAAACTCCACCTACTGCACTACATGCAGCTCCCCTACACCAAGGGCGTTTTCCAGAGGGGAATAGGAGTTGCTGACATAACACACAATTTACTGTTACACCCTGTCAATCAGGGAATGACAGGTCAGATTGTAGATGGGCTACTCTCCTCTTCCTAGTTGTGTGCTGCCTATTGAATCCCACTGAACAAAACACTAATATATAGCCACGTGAAAGGGTTTTATACACAGAGTATGGCAAAGAGGAGCTAAGCACCCCCACACTAAAAGGCAGTAGCAAATCTCACTGAAAAGCATTAACTTACAATTTTAATGCTAGTGGAAACTTAATATGCTTACTGTTTTTCCCATAATGTATGAAGTTATTTTGTTTGAAATAATTCTCCCCCCTCAAATTCTACTACCACCATTTTTTAGAATTACGTTCTAGCAATGCCTCTATGCTCCACATAAGACCAAACCTCCAGGATGCCAGCTTTTTCAAATGATGTATATTACACACTAAATTCTGCAATTTTGAAGCTAGTGTACTTTGAAGATGACAATCATTTCTCATGAAAGACTGCAGTTATACATTAAGAAACCTTTTTCCTAAGCTTTCTATGAACTTCAACGATCTGAAAATACAGGCAATTGTAATATAGTTGAAGGAAGCTTACCATGGTTTACTGCAAATCTTAGCTTCTGTATCACTGCAAGATTGCCACTAACTCGGTATAAGCCGTCAACATCTAATCCTAAAACAAGGGGATAAATCCATTTTAATACCTTACATGTGTGAATTCTGCAATCATTAGGCTGCTTCTTTATAGGTCTAAAACCAAAAGAAACCCACCTTGTAACAAAGAACGCTTGGTTCAACAACAACAAAAAAAGTTGTTAAACTAGCTTTTTTGATGAGCAGGGCATATCAGAGGAGGTTTAGTTTGCTGACACAGGTTCGGTAGCATCAAGCTCAAAGTAATCTCTCAAACTTTCTACACAGTAGAACAGTAGTAATGAGGCAACAGCTCCAAGTTTCCCCAATGAGACTAGGTGTCTCGTTTAAGATGCTCTTGGTGGGTGGCCAGGGGGTCTATGGGAGTCCAACATGCAAGAATCAAGTATTTTGTGGATGTTCAATTTTTTAATGTATGGTTAAGAAAAATCAAATCAAATCATGCATAGAGAGCATCTCAAAGTTGTCAAGTGACCAGGTTTGCATGAAGAAGGAATGATGTGCATGCACACTCATCGCTACCCAACAGCCTACAAAACTAAAATGGGTAGCCCTTGCCTTTGCAGTATTGCACACTCAACCAGAAAAGAAGAAAACTGTGTCTCTGTGGTTGCTACTGCAGTTACTCAGAAGTGATTAGCAGGTAAAGAATTTAATTGAAACGCCACTTGAATGCAGCATGTGAGTCAGTGCCACTGAGAGGGTGAGTGTTGCCAGAATACCTGCAGTCCCTGTAGCTCCTCAAGTTGTCTGATGCAACACAGCACAGTTACCAGCACCATCTGACATATCCCTTTTCCCCATAATCCACTAGTCATTCCTTTACAGAAAGAACTGATTTGAAGTCTATTGGCAGTAGGAAGAAGAGTTGGAGAAGTGGGAAAAAAAAGCTGTTCATTTCTGTCAGCTTCCCCTCAGGTATTTAAAAAAGGAAAACTTCACCACTATCTTCACTGCAGTCCTGTCTTTAAAAGAAATAAAAAAAGAACAAAGCAAAATAACCTCTTTCTCCCAAACTGCAGATCACAAATGGAATAAAGCCTGCTGTTACAAGCAAGGTAGCAGTTTGTCAAACTGGAGTAAGGCAATGGAAGCAGTTATTTTTCCCCTCCCAGGCCATAAGACAGCAGCATTGAGAAAGGACTAAAGGCTGCAACAAAATCCTAAATGAAGTTCCCATGGAAGATGCCTTAAAATTCGCAGGTAGTATTCCCCTGTAACACTTACCCTGATTCTCAAGAAAACGTCCTCAGATTAACAGACTGGTATATATTTGAATGATGGTTATGGAGATTCCATAACCCCCCTCTCAGTCATCTTTTCCAGGAGATAGGGCAATGACAACAGCAAGAAACAAGCAAGAAAACCAGCACAGACTACAGCCAAGTCAGGAGTCACAACCAACGTATTTTCAACAAAAATGTGAAGATGTCCTGCACATCAGACAACCCACAATGTCACATGTAGCTTTCAAACATATAATTTTCTCAGTTATTAGGTGGGAGAGACTTATTTTCAATGAAAGCAAACAAAAATTATCAGTCATATAGCCACATATTGACTCAATCTCCAGAATTCCATAAAACTTCACATAGCAATCGGTGTAACTGGCCGAAGGGCATCAAACTGATAAGACTTGTTTTCTGGCAGTCAAAGCATATACAGAGTAGGAACACAACTTTTTCCTAGAAGTTTGTTTCAAGGAAGTTTTAATATAAATTATTTTGTTACCATGCTTAAACCTTCCAAAAATGAACAGCCGCATTTTGACAGTCTCCCCCTCTTTTAAACTGAAAAAAAAAGTTGATGGGCTGAGCTCTTCTATCACTTGTAATCCGTCTTCCCTTAGAACCTTGCTGCCAGAAGGCTGTCCTGCCTTCTCCTTAGCTTGAAAGATACTGAAGCAGATCAGTTTCTCAGATATAAGATTTCCTCCCTTCTCCCCATTTTGGATCCCACCTACCTCCCCACTCTTGAAAACTCATTGCTATATACAGACACAGGTTTCAGATCATTTTCCCCAAAGAAATCTGCAGCATTTTAAGGATTAAAACGTTTAAAATTAGACAGCGTGGTGAGCAATAGAGATTTGGAAACAAAAAATTTTCACCATACCATGTTCCTCAACATGCTCAATGCACAGCTTCACGAACTTTGGCACCGTGCTGTTTTCTCTTTGACACAAGCTGGTGAGATTGGAACCAAACACTTGATCTGGAACCAAGTAAAGAGACTGATTTACAGTGGAACAGGACTCGAGTGACAGAACTAGTTCAGGTTAAAACAAACCTCTACAAAGGGCAAAGACTACTGGATACAATTGTCGCAGTATTAGAGTGAAAACAGGAAAGTTTTGAAAAGAGCTCTCAGCAGCTCCCAGCAAGAAAAAGCTCCCAGTAAGAAAAAGTGTCAGCAGTTACCCAAATGTGAGTCTCTGAGTAAGGAACTTTTACTACTGATATTATTTTAATCCATCAGGAGATACTTTTAAGAGTCATATAGTTATTACTGTAATGAGAAATTTAATGGCTTCAAATATCCTGTTACACTCCATTCCTGTTCTGAGTTCAAAATACATTTACTGTAATCTTTGTTAAAAATCTGAACAGAGATAATAAACTTTAACCAAAGTGAAAGCTTTTGGCATTGCTTGGGGAAAAACCCTGTAAAATTTCATCTTTCATTGAACCTACTGTTTAACCCAGCATTACATATTAATTTACTTACTTTTAACATTTAAATTCTGACATGGATTTGTAAATGACAGACCTTTATATCACAGAGCTCTGAACGGGATGCCAGTATGACTTATGCATAGGCAACCTGGCTGCAAGGTTGGAATGTAAATACAGATATTTATGGGCAAAGGTTGTTTTGAGTTTTTGTTTTCAAAACCACACAATCCAGGGGGAGTGTTCTTCCATCACAAACCAGAGCAAAAATGAAAATCAGCTTGGGCAGAGAACAGATTCGTGTAATGTCTTAGTGTATGTGAGCAACATGTTAACTCCTCTTGTTCAGGTTTTATTATCACCAAAATCTCTCTCAGACCCATTTCTATGATTTTCATCAAAGATGTCCAAATAATAGATTACCTCCCCTGTTCAGATGAATGAGATTGAAACAGGGTCTTGAGATGGGGGGGGTCTTTGCCTCTCTAGGCAAAGCTCACACTCTTAAAGGAAAGAAAGTTTGTGGCGTTTGAGGTTTTTTTTTTAATCTGTTAAATAAGGTATGTAAGTGGCCATCTTTGCAGTATCTAATAGATCTTACTTCAAAGCTTATGCAAGAGAGAAACTGTTCTTGCATTTGCATCATGCATAGCATCTAGCCCATTTTTCATGTTTAGTAATTTAAGCAGATTCATTAATAACACTTGTATCTGACTACTGCTTTGGGAAATCCAAACAGCACTCCAAACCAATTATACAGTATGAAAACCGGCATATAATGGTATTATTAGCTGTATGCGTACAAGGCCAGTGCCCCGAAACACCTCAGTCCTGCTGCTGCTACTCACGCAGCCAGCTGCATAAGCAGAATCAGTAGCAAGGGATTGAAAAAGTCCACGCAGCAGAAAGCCAGGCTAGCATGCAGCTGTAGCAGGTAAAGCAATGCAAATTAGGTAGCGCAAGAAAACACTAGCATGTAACAAACTGATTTGCCACAATTGCCTCTGACTTTAATAATTTCCACGTATACAGCAATCATATTTTTTTTCCTCTCATCTTAAAGTAACTTTTAGAATTTGTTTTTCCGTGTAACAAAACTTTAGCACAGGTACTTCTCTGCTTAGTGCATGCTGTTTCAAGTGGGTTTTTGTTCTAGAACTTCTCATTATTTTTTCTGCTCATACGGGGTTTGCCAAGTTTTCCATTTACTAAGCTTGTTCTGTAGCAGCCACAAAAGTACACTGGGCTTTTAAATAAAAACTTCTATGTTTTTCATTCATACAGTAAATGTAAAACTGTACAGCACTGATCCAACTTTTAAGCTTTACACCATGCTTTTAAATAAAAACAAACTCTCCATTCCTTAATGTCTTTATTAAAAAATCCAATCATCAGCACGCATGTGTACAAATTAAACTTGGCTTAGCATTCACTGTTGCTAATGGCAGAAGTTACGTCACTGAGCCATGACATGAATACTAAGCTGTAAAGCAGAGCAAAACGTCAAAGTCTGGGAATAATACCTCCTTATCCCAAACAAGAAAATCATCATTTACAGTTAAATTATATTTGCAGATACACAAATATACCAAACACCCCATGCAACAGAAGTACACCTGTTAAAGTATGTAGTTAGGCAAATCACAGTAGGGTTTGGTCTGATATTTGCCTACCCATATGCTATTTTGACCCTAGTAGAGCACCACCTACAAGTCCTGCTGAAGCATACA
>NW_008794911.1:254418-289181 GCF_000699145.1 Aptenodytes forsteri | reverse complement strand
GCTGAAGCATACAAATAAATAAATAAAGTTTTACAGTGAGTACCAAATCAATAATTTACACAAACACATTAACTTAAACCTGTGCAAGTACTGTTCTCTCAAAGTTTCTACAAGCGTGACAAATGGAAATCAATTCTTTCAAAAGTTTGATTCAAGAATATCTGTAAGACTCATTGTTTGTGCAACAATTTTAAAAATGTATACATTCAAAAAAGGTTAGGGGGAAAAAAGATGTTTAAGTTAAGATTCCTTTAGCCTCATCTCAGTTTGCCTAAATATTTCATTTCTTATGAGATGGCACAAGATTGTCTGGTTCCACTCAGACTAAAACACCCTTGTGAAACAGATGAGCACATGCATTCAGCTTTGCACCCAAAGGGCTTTCCTTTCCCTTGTATGCACAAATGATTATCAGCTATCTGAAGTTTCCAGCTCAGAACAGCAGACCAAATGGACTCTCTAGCTAAGAAGCACTCCAAGCCCAAACAGGCTCCTGGGCCCTCAATTTTCACTGCAGTTTTGCCAGTAATGAGCTGAAGGACAGGACGTCCTCTGTGAAGTTTAGTGGCTAGTAGCAGCGCTCAGAAGAATGACAATCAATCACCAGTTCCACTATACCTCCAAGACTTTTGTTAAACCAGCTATATACATGCGTTTTACTCCAATACTAGACCATTTTAACCCCATTTTACACATGAACTACTAAATTCAGCTTTTCAAATTATTTCCTTTGTTAAAAAGGTTCATTTACCCTTAATGTAGCCTTTTTCACGGACAGCTTGTAATGTAGGGCGCCGTGTAAGAAACTTCTTGAGCTTCGTTTTGGTCTTTTTCTGATCTGTAGAATCTATATTGCTAGGTGCTTTCACTGCTAAAAAGAGAAACGCATTAAGTGTGAATACCCACAGAACCAACACTGCGTTTATCTGCCAAGGAACCAACATAAAAAAAAAAATTAAGCTCAAAACCACATTAAAAACCTATTCAAATTTGCATTGCATCCAAATTTTTTTCCTTAACTTTTGGGAACTCCTTGTAAATAGCATCCATTTTTCAAACCACCAAGAGACAACCCTGTCACAAAAAACTTGTAAAACCAAGTGTGCCTGTGAAACTAACTAAATGGTAGCTTCCATATGTAATTGATGTGGAATTCAAAAAATATAGCTATGTTTCAAAACCAGTCCTGCCTTTCATTAATTTAACTATTTTAAAAGAAACAAATACTTTCTTGCAAATGAGTTATAAGGCCCAGAAGACAGTCTGCCTGATTAATATGTTTCTGTGCATAGGAAGAAATTGCTGTGGCTAAAAGAAATTTAACTCAAATTCTGAAGGTGTAATTAAAAATGTTTCTCTAAATGAGCCACTATAACCTCATTAGCAACTTAGTGAAATTGCAGTTTAGTTAATAGTGCAAGTATTTACAGATGCTGTACCACAGACAAAAACCAAGTAAAACAATTCTAATCAGTTTTGAACATGTAAAAGCACAAAAGGAACCTTAAACAAAACCATTTATAAAAGTCACAGGGGAAAAAAAAAGTCTCATTACTTCTGTACAGTTGACAATACTTTGAAAATAATCCATTTCACCACTGCCTATTTTCTCCTGTTTTTCATGTGTCATACAGCAGGAGCTAAAGACGTTGGTGCTTTTTTTTTCCCCTTTTTTTTTTTAAAGTATGATTAATAAAATATGGAAGAAAACTTACTAACTGGCACCAAGATGTAGGATGAACTATATCAAAGCCTGTTTCCAAATTTGAGTAGTTTCATTTTTAACTGTCCTTTTGAATTCTTCTCTATTTACACATAATACTGAAGATGCAAAAACTAAAAAGTGGCATTGCTAAAATCAATTAATGGAAAATTTTCAACTCACAACGAAGTTTCTTAGAGTCTTTATTCTCTTTCTCTTTGTCTTGTTTTTCCACCCCAGGGGAGTCTGGTACATCATCTTCTAATGCTTCATCAGACTCTACTACCTATTAGATTTAAGAAGATACAGTGGTCAGGTTACCAATTCATAGAATATAGCATTAACACACACATTTCCTGCAGACAGTTCTACAATACATATTTTTTTCCCTATAATGATATTCAGTTGGTTCTTTCCTGAACACTAGATGCTGAAAATATCTTCAGAGATAATACCATTCTCACTGGCAGAGCAAATAACTTTGAGAAACACTATTTGATCATAAGACCAAATAAAGAAAGTTTTGCTGGACACTGAACAAAGTATCACCAGTCTTCTATGATAAAACTTCATTACATCAACCAATAAACAGTATTAATGTTTTTTCAAATCCAGTAGACAAACATCAGCTATTTCATTTACATGGTCTGCTACAGAAGCACCTGATTATAAAACTTCATTACATCAACCAATAAACAGTATTAATGTTTTTTCAAATCCAGTAGACAAACATCAGCTATTTTTTACATGGTGAAGCACCTGATTAACAGCGTCTACAAAACACTTTAGAGCATTTACCCTATTTCTAATTTCTGTAATTAGAATTTTCTGTGACAGAAAATAGAATTGCCAGTCGGAAAATTTCACCACTGTCAAAACATACACTGAATTCATTCTGAGAGAGTAAATACACCAGGGCCCAAAATCCTTGCCCTGTGTTATCGCTCTCTCAGCATATTCTCATTAAACAGAGTCAAGAGAAAACATAGATCACGTAGTGCGGAGGCAGATACCAGAGTCTGAAACTGCCCACCTGCGGCCTCATACCTATGCTACACGCAGACATATCGGCAAATAGGAAAAGAAACTTCCTCTGGTCTCAGCGCAACATACGCCCTTCCAAAACTCTGTATTTCTTACTTCACTTCTACTGAAGTGAACTTGACTTCTAACGCAGTTACAAAAATCTGACAGTACAGTGTCTTTTGTTACAAGGAAGGGCATTTTAAAAAATAAGGCAAGGTTGCGTACTCCAGAGCGCTGAGTGAGGAGAAGCGTGACTTCATCGACTAAGTTGCACTTTAACTTGAAGGGCTAACGTTAGCTTTAAACAATCCTCGTTCCCTGTTGCTTTTCAAAAGCTTTGGATAGCCTTTTTACATATCAAAGATCAATATATTCAACTGCCTGATTAATGTCCCTGCTAAGGATCCCTCTGCCACTGAGGCCATTTGGACAGTGCTCTCTTCAAGAGGCCTCAAAGCTTTTTAGGACTGTTAAATTTAAAACACATGAATTGCTTTGGAAAAAGTCATGCGGGATCTAGTTTGTATTATGGAACAAGTCTAACCTAGTAACTTGGAAATTTCTGTATGTAAAAAAGAGCAGCCACATCCTTCGCAGATAGCTATTCCTCTTGTACAGCATATTGCCAGAACAGCAGCCTGAAGGAGCAAAGAGACCAGAATCTAAGCTGTACCTTCTTTTGAGGAAAGATCTCATCACACTAGAACTAGCCATAGCTGTCCTGGGAAAAAACTATTAGAAACAGCTACTATTACCATAAAGTTCTGAAAATTAGAAGTCTGCTTCAGATCTGATGGATTTTTGTAGCCAAAGCTTCAGTGCTTCAAATTATCAGGTAGTGTAATAATATACATTTTGAACTTTTCCCTTGTAATCTTAGGTCTCTTGGCTACCAGCTCCCAGCAGTAATACATCACCATTTGCTCCAGAGTGGTGATAAGCTCTCCCTATTCCACCACTCACTTCCTCAATCTAATATGCAATACCTCGCTCTCATCTCAGCTGTATTTCAGCCTTTCCATCATCATTTATATTTAAGCAGGGAAGAAGTGGCCTCAGTTGCATTACACGGGGCAGACAGGAGAATGGTATCACTGAGTGACTGCCTTGCCTGGTTATTAAGGGTCATGACATTTTCATACCAGCAGAGAGCAGAAGATTAGGACCCTAAACCATGAGCACTCAGAAAGAAACTAAACCATTCATATTAGCCTGCTATGTTTGCGTGGAAAACACCCATATGTGGAAAACACTATCAGAGCTAAGAGAAATGAAGGCCACTGACTGACATCAAAAGCAACATAAATGCAGCTTATGGGCAGCAGCCAGGCCTGTAATTATAAAAATTAAGAATACGCATGAAGTCAACTTGATATGAAAAGAATATTTTCTCCAAGATCTCCTCCAGCTTCTTCTGAATTCAAAAATGGTAAGTCTTGTTTGGCAATATCAAGAGCAAATGCTTGATCACTTTTCTGTTGATTAAATAGCTGGCATTACACTGTCTGATAAGAAGAGATAATACAGTATTTTGCCAGGGCTTTTAATTTGCACTTTCGTGCAGCCTTATTAAGTGAAGAGCAGTATCAAATGCTGATTAATGTATGTCATGAAGCACTTCCTTGGCCGTCCTCCGCCCTTTACTCCCTCTCTATCAGAACCTTTCAAGATCACTGAGACAGAACAAGTATTTGGCCACAGAAGGAAGCTCATTTCTGAGCTGGAGATCAGCCCGCATCTCCTGGTTCTTAATCCAGTAGACCACCCTTCTTCCTTTGCCGCTATTAATTATATTTCACTTGTCACCACCAGGAACTGCCATATCCCCAAACTCCTGCCCATGTTCAAGAAAATCAGGAAATGAAGATGTATGTGAAGCACTAGGAGTCATTACATCAGTTATTTTACTAAGTAACGTTACCTTGAAAATAGAGCCTTCATGATTCAAACACATACCTGATTGTTGATCGTATAGTTAAATACTTTGTACCATTCATTAATAAAGCTGTCATTATCAGATTGAATTAAGAGCTCAGTTCCTTGGCGGGTTTTTAGCTTTAAAGAAATAAAAACAGATATCAAAAGAAATTATAAACACACTAGAATTCAAAAGTGAAATTACCTAAATCAAATTAAACTTCTCCCTGGCGTAACTTATAGATAATATATAGCCACTCAGGAACACTTACCAGTGAAAACAGTAAATAAGTCTGCTTAAAATTAACAGTGAAAACAGTAAATAACAGTCTGCTTAAAATTTAAAAGCATATCCCATACAGACGTATTAAAAATGGACATTTCTTGCAGGTACTAAGATACATCTACATTTGAGCAGGAAGAAATGTAGAAAACTCAAAGTTTTTAATTTTAAGTTTAGAGAAAATTTCTTAAGTCATTAATTAAAGTACATCTAATTCTGCATTTAAATAAAATAATTCACCTCAATAACATTCTTTTTGCTGGATTTGTCCTTTGAGGCCCAGTCAATCAATGCCCCTTTGAGATCCACTGTAAATTCTGGCTTAGACTGATTGACACCAAACTTCTGGAAAAAAGGAACAATGATGACAAACTTAAAAACAAAAAAAGAAACTCCTAACAGGTACACAGTCTTGCAATCCTCTAAATATAACATACATTATTTACAGTCTGTACAACTTAACCCAGATACAGTACTTTGTCACAAATCAACAGACATGATACCAGGAAAACAAAAACCAAACAAAAACCACACACAAAACACCCTTTAAACATGCCTATTAAAAGCTGCTCAGCTTAAAGCCCTTAAAATTCCACAACTTTAAATGCCAACCAAATTCCAGCAGAGCTTTTTTTCCTATCACAAATGGTAGAAGTCCATACAGCATTTGACTGTAGCTTGATTTTAGTCAAGCTAGTCCCAAGCTTTAAACAAAACAGGCTAACAAGTAACTGAACCAAAAAAAAAAAACCCAAACCATTCTGTCAGTTAATCAATAGTTGTATATAAAACCAAAAATCAAACCAGAAATAGTAGCTTTGCTAGACAGGAATCACATCCCTCCTGCACTGAAAAAGCACTTTCAGTTTTTACATTTTCGCAGAATATATATATTTCCTGTGTGTGTGTGTGTGTCTATCTATATACACCTCCAACAATGCTTTTCACTTTATTTTCTATTTTTCTGTAGTTCTTCTATTGCAATACTGGACCATATCCTAGCAAACAGAATTCAATTTCACTGTCTAGCTACTAAACAAACAGCAAATAACCAAAGTGGTAAAAAAAGCATTTAACCCACAAATAACCCTTCAAACAATTTGGAGGAAAACATCAGGGAGCTATTTTTACCTACTACTTTTACATTTAAACTGGGTATCACAGTTTTTTAAAATAAAGTACTTTTACTAGGGTTTCAACCTACACCACATAGCTTCGAAATACCATTCTTCAAGGAAACCAATTCAGTGGCCCATACAAAAAAAAAGCTCTAATTGTAAGTAAAATAAGTAAAACATGGAACAGGGAAAGCTGTAAGTCACTTGGTTGTAGCACAAATTTAATGCTGTAGTTCTAGGGGAAGCTTGTAGCATCTGAGCCATCAGAAAGGTTCTTTTCTATTTCTTTAAAAAGTCTTTGATGTGCGAATGCTGTTCATGAGAGAGCTCTGGGGGACGTAAGCCCCAGGACAAGCTCCTTGCTGCGAACACGAGTTTCCAGCCTGTACAAGAACAGCCATATCCAAGGGGAGAAAAAACGGTTCAGAAAACAGAACTAATCTGCTGCTTCTGATTAAATTCCCAGCATGGACGTTAATTAATGCTAATTGTGTTTTAGAAAGGCTGTTTACCACTGGAAAATCTCCCCGCCTTGAGTCCTAAGGGCAATTAAGTGATGAATGGAAAGTAGAATCTTAACTTCTTTATTTTACCCATGAAGTATCAGAATAGGGGAATATTTCTAATTTACCCAATGCCAGCTAGCACTTAGGGGAAAAAAAACAAACCCTTCCGCTTTCTAACTTAATTCTCAGGCACCTCATCCAAGAACATTTCTTATTAATTGTAGTAGAGCTTTTGAGAGATGCCCAGCTCAGCAGTGGAGTCCACAGGAACAGGAACAATCTCTGGGCTATGACGGCTCTTGCAGTTGTAGGCAGCCATGCAGCAGGCGCCTATTTAAGAGAGATTCACATAACTGCTTCACATACAACCGAAGTGCTCCAGCCACACGTTTCCTGACAGCCTAGAACAATTTTGCTGCATGTTGGGGAAAAAAAAATAATCCATTTATAGAGTTGGGCACTGTAGAGAGCAGGACACCAGTGCCAAAGTCCTCTGCAGGATCAGAGGGGATTTGTTAAAAACACCGCCCAGATGGTTCTGAGAAGCACAGGAGACGACCTGCTACAGATAAAATCAACAAAACAACAACAAAAAAAATGTAACAGTCACTGCTGTTTTGACCAAAAGGAAAGCCCTCCAATACATTAGCTTGCTGAACTCCGCACCTGACAGATCGCAGTACTACCTCAAACACCTTTGCACTCTACCCATGTTTTTGGCCTGACTCACTTCAGCATTTCAGAGAAGCACAGAACAAACCAAAAACTAGAAGCTAAATTTCTCAGAGGGGAAAAAAGAAGTCTTCCCCCGCTCCTTCACACAAGCAGTGCCCAAACCGCTGTGTGAGGTCCAAGGATGGGGAAACCCATCCAAACAATCCAGCCTCTCTGCAAAGCTCCTCTGATATACCAATGTATTATATACTCATCACAAACTTAACTTCTTTGTTCAAGGAAATTCTAAGTTTAGCATTCAAGAGCTTCATTCAAAGCTCTCCTGTGAGCTTTCCTGTCAAGGTTCTTTTCTGCTCCTGGGTGTATGAAAACGAGATGCCAGCAGCCATTCCCTCCTTGAAAGCTTCCAGGAGCAAGTCCTGTACAGGGCCGCTCAGACGCTCTGCATGCAGAGGTTAGCTAAAGGCAATCAAACCATGCTGAAAGCATGTAGGTTTTGTTGGGAGCAGTAAAAAGAAAAGCTTTCCGTTTAGCATCTGCTGCCACCTAGACATAAAGTCTGCTTTCTCAAAACAGGGTGCACTGCCAAGTCAGCACTAGTCAGGATAAATACAATTCTTACTGAGCAGACACCTTATTCTTACTGGATTTCTCTTTTGAGCTGTCTGGGAAGTTTAGAAAGGACAGCAGTGTGAGAGAGAAAGAGGGAGAGGTCTATACATGGCGCTGCAAGCTGTCCTAGATACAAAGCTGTCCTAGAGTCACTTCTAACAACTTTTTCTAGGAAAAAAGGTGTAGTCATTCCACTTTTTTGAAAGAAGGGGCGGGGGGGCTAGTTCAAACGTAGTAGATGCTGTGTAGCTTAAGGACTGCCTTGAAGATGTGTGCTGACAT
Organism: Aptenodytes forsteri; assembly: GCF_000699145.1. Lineage (NCBI taxonomy): Eukaryota > Metazoa > Chordata > Aves > Sphenisciformes > Spheniscidae > Aptenodytes > Aptenodytes forsteri. The sequence goes on along the minus strand of NW_008794911.1, from coordinate 281,060 downwards.
GAATAAATAGAAGGCCTTTTCAATCTTTTCAGGAGCTTTCTCCAAGTCCTGGAAGCCTCCACAGGACAAGACACGCAGTCTGTATTGTGGTATATTCCAGCATTTTTTTTGAAACTCAACTGGATGTTATTTATGGGAAGACTTTGGATGTACAAATGACACCTGCCATTCTCGTAATTCTGTTTCTAATTAGAGTTGGGTAGAACGTTTTAATTCCAAGTCCTCCTCACCCGCACATGGACTGCAGAAATAGAGCTGAGAGGACACATGCTCCTCTGTGGCTGGTAAGGGAGCTTCAGAACTTACAGCTTTAACAAAAAAAGAAAAATATAAAGATATTCTTCACTGTCATAGCAAAGTGATGTAAGTTTTTTGAAGCCAGACTCTGATAGGAGTGTTTGCATTCCAAATAGTTTTTATGATAATCATCTGAGCTCCTGTATAATCAGCTGTACAATACTGATGAACTGTAGTAATGTACACATAATATCCTTGCCTATAAACACAGTGGTATAACACAGTAGACAAGAGTTTGCCCAGATGAACCCTGAAGAGCATTTATTTCCCTGATGTTTGAGAAGGTTACCCACTTTTGGTTTACCACCACTGTACTTGACACTGAGGACACGTGATTATTACAAGAAGGCTGACAGATGAATCCTTCTAAGCAGTTACCATTTGCTGTGTTTTATGAAGCCCCATAGATAAAATTTGGCAATAGCTATTACAACTCGATCACACCAAAAGTTGAGAGACACCTTCTTTCAACAGCTGAAAATTTAAATGTCTGAAAAGACACATTAAAAAAAAAATCCACAGATTTCCTTACAGAAAGTAGCATTTTAAAGGATACCAAACTGTGTACAAATTATCTGTTCCAGGCTTCCACATACACAGCAATGAATTTGACAGACAAAGAAAAGGCAGCTGCATCATTTTTAGCACAAGGTTAATTGAATAAGCCTACAGTTACTCCCCCCTACTTGGAGGGGAAAAAAAAAAAATTAAGGTACTGGTCATCAAAACGGTCATTCTAGAAGTCTCGGGAATCTCAACTAAACTCAAAACATATAGTTCTCTCCCCTCTTCAGGAAATACAAGCCAAGATACCAAAATAGTTTTAAACATCACCAACACTTTAAAATCATCAAGAAGTCAAATTATTGAAACGTTGCTTTTAATGTCTTCAGCACATGATTTTTTTCCATGAAAGCTTTAGTTTGATTCTGATAAGAAAGCTGAGAAAGTGATATTAAAAAAACAATTATACAACCAGTCAAGCCTGCTTGTTTCTTCTAACACCAGTATCATTACCTAAATTCCTCCTCATCCACCTTGAGCAACAAGCTACCATATTAGCTACCAACATTTTATCAGTTTCTGATAAGCAGCACTTCTATGCTTGGTATCTACACTTCAAAACATGACTAACTACAGATGCTTAAATTATATATAGAGAGTCCTACAAATTTACATCCGCTTTCTGTATGTGGCATATAGCCAGAACATCCTTGAGCTCTTTTCCTTTCAGCTTTTTATGCTTAACATTTACATTTTTGGGTATTCCAATTATAGCCATAATTAACCAACAACATGTACATCACTGTATCAAAAGCATCATAGGTACCTTACAAACGTCCTAAATTAGCTGTGTTAGAAAGAATTAGACATAAAATATTTGTTAAAAAACTGACCATATCATGCTGTTTATTAGTCAAGACACTAGTGGTTCAAATAGTAGACAAATTTGGGATTATAATTCTGGCACTGATGAACCAGATACTCTTTCTACCTTGTTCCATTAGAACAATTACAGGATTATTGCAATACACTTGTGTTAATTTGCACCTTGGATGACTTTCAGCAAACAGGATACACAAGGTGTTATATGAAGTGATGAAACTTAAACCTTGGAAAAGTTCAAATTTACTTTCAAGATTAGTGGCAAACAGCCTTACAGTGACAAGAGGCATGCAACAAGAACACATACAGTGATAGCTGAAACTTGGTCAGAGTTTACATAGGTGACAGCAGGTCGACAACTGAGAGCATTTTTCCAAGAAGAAAGCAGCGAGAGCAAGAGCTCAGGAATTGAGCCCCCTTGGCAAAATGACTTGATGAGAAAAAGGAAGAAGAGTGATGAAGTCACAAAACAATGCACAAAAAGAAGATATGGTTATATCAAAACACTAGACGAATGCTTAACAAATATTCTTCTCATAAGATGAAGAAGAAATGTAATTATCATATGTCAAACTGTTAGACTTGACTTCACCTTGTTAAAATACTGATACAGATCAAAGTTTGAGAGATGAGGTGGAATTTTTAATACCCCCAAAAAAATTTCCTACACAGAGAGCAAAAAGAGCATGTGCTGAATATTCAATTACATATTTACAAAGTTACTTGACAGTACACATACCTGACAGTCTCGCACAGAAATATTGTGACTATGATACTTTTGCTCCACTTAAGTGATCAAAAGAATTTATGCCTTTTTGTTTTCCCACCAAATGACTGTATTTGGAAGGTGTAACACAACTTATACTAGCATCCCTAAGCAATAGCAGAGTTGCATGACTATCTTTTATGGATAATTCATTTGGGCACACATTCATTCATAACAGTATCATACATTCATAAACAGTATCTTAGTTTAGCACTGTGTGTTTCAATGATATCAACATATACTTAAAATAATAGTTTTTTGATCTACAGCTACATTTGGATTAAGAGTATTGGTAGTGGTAATCAAGTTTTTGGAACTTGATTACTCACTCAGGCAAAATGTTTTACTTTCCAGACATGCATATTTATACCTATAAAATTAAAGTACTTTTTGGATCCTTAGCTATAAAAGTAAATTGCAAAAGTTATCAGTTTCCATCATTAATATTAGTGTGCTGCAAAAATAATAGTATTCTTTGTGCACTGAGACTAAATATCAAAATATCAAAGCTCACCTCAGGCTGGCTAGGAATTTTCCATTTTATGAAGTAGGGTGATGAAATTGAACTTGACTAAACAATAGACAATGACTGAAGGGCATGAAGGAAGGCAAGGGAATGAGTTTTCAAACCTTCCAAATCTCAGTAGTTCCTGCTTCAAAGCTCACCTTTTAAGGTTCTTCAATATTTCTTCAATGTACTTTGTTATAAAAATTATATTTAAAAAATTCACAAGTTCTGTGCATTTTCTTATTGACAATATTTTTCTCACTGAAGAATAACAGTAATTGTATTTACCTAGCGTCCCAATGTTTACAGGTGGGAAAGTCAGTAACTTTCATATGTATACATGTTTCTATTCCTTTTTCTGTGCTTTGTCTCTGATGCACATCACATTCTCTTCCCCTCCCCACATACAATGTGGGCAGACATCCTTAGCTCACCAACTCCACTTCCTACCAGACAGCGTAATTTACCTTATCTCATGCCTTTAATCTTTATTCTTTTTCCTTCCCTTCTCTTTTCCTTCTGCTTGACCATCTTGCCCAACTTTACTCTTTCCATTCTCTTCTACCCCCAATGTTGTTATTTATCTGTCTTCACCCATTTTTTCCAACCACCCCTTCTACAGCAACAGAAGGGCAAAAAAATTATGTTTACAGCTCTGAAATGAACTCAATGCTTTAGAACAGAATTGTCAATACCAATTCACTACCCAAAAAAAAGCACAGCAGGAGAAAGTGAGCCAAGTAGAAAGATCAACAAAGCACAGCAGGATAGCATATATCTGTAAGATGCAATTTTGCTGGAATTCGCATGATAATACACTGGAATAACGAATCTCTCTTTAGTTATTATAGGAGATCCACACAGTTTAATGTCAGACCTCCAAAAGTAGGTAATTAAGCCATAGATGAAGAACCATTTCTATACCTATTAATGTAGGAATGCAGCTGGATAAATATAGCCAATTTAATTATGGTGCTATTAAACTAGAGATGATATAAAAATTCAATAATCATCATCTTCAGTGTGATGTTTCTCTTTAGGTCTTCATCAGACATCAAAATAGATACAAATACTTGTCATGCAGATATAAAACAATGTGGAATCCAGCAAGGCAAAGACTAAATGATAAGGCAACTATACTACATTATTCAAATAGTCCAACGCAACAAGCCAAGTGTCAGACTATTTTATTACATGTGTCACATTCAAAATTATCTGGAGTTGATGAAAAAATATCCAAGAATAGTAAAACAAACAAACTGTTTAGATGAACACATTAGTAAGGAACACAAAAATATTTGGCCTGGAGCAAAAACTTCAAGCTTACAGGGCACCTGAATACCTCTTTATCCATTTCTTACTTATCAACTATAAAAATGTTTCTGAAATGTAAGAAAGTACAGCTGGTTTTCTTCTCATTCTACATCATAATTGTTACTTTAAACTATTTTCCTGCTAATTTAGACACACTTATTTTTTCTAAATTATGCATGCATATCGGTATTTAAGCCCTACAAATAAGAGGGCTTTAATTCATTGTGCTTTACACGATTAACACTTAAATGAGGGTGGGGGTTGCTCCTGAGCTTACCCAGCCAGTTCCACTTCCTTGGGTTTTAGTGAACAGTAGTGATGAACCTTGTAACACTGCCCATGATGACATCCAGTTCTTTCTGTAAATATTTGTAAACAAACATAAGATAAATTGACTTTGAAAGTAGATATTTAAACTGTCAATCATTGTTGCCCAGCTGACCTGCATGTTAATATACTTAACCATATATATGGTCATTAGTGCCATCAGTAAGTCTTAATTGCTATCATATTTGTAGAAGGAAACATACGTTAACAGTCCCAGCCTGACCATCAAAGGCTAAATCAAACAAAGCTAATTAGTAGTGGAAGCAGTTCACCAGGAGAAACACCATACAATTATAATTTCAAAGGGGCTAATCTGGAACACTCAGCCTACTGTGTACCTAGTAGATTATGCCAAAGTACTGCATAATTCTGAAATTGATTGATCACACCTAACTGGGATGTAAGTGTCCCACATTTATATAATAAGCTCATTTACATTAGCAACAAAATATTTGCTACACATCTAAAAAATGCAGAAAAAGAACAAATGAGTTGTCCCAGCTGTCTATTTGCTTTTATGCCTGAGTACCTATCCCCCTGAGGTTAAAAAAAAATAAAAGCCTTGACAAGCCCTGACAATCTATTCCCATTGCCCAAACATGAATTACTATTCAACAGCTCTCAAAGTGACAGGACAGCCATGTTGCACCTTTCTGTACAGCAGCCCAGTAATCCAGATCAATGATTCCAACAGATGCAGCATAAATGGTGAGAGTATACTGTAACAGTAGCAGCTTACATGAGCCACTGTCCACCCTTTCCTACCAAGCTCTTAGGACCAGCCCTGAGGAACCAAATTGGGGGTCAGATGTGCTGCCCAGCTGCACTGGAGTAGGTCAGGGTGGCTCTGGAACATCAGCTGGGTGCTGACTATTTAATCCTCAGGAAAAGCATGCTTCATATCTCAAAAGCCTGGGAAACACTGAACTAGATATAACGCAGTATTAGACCTAAAAGATTAAATTAAAAAAATTAAACAGTAAACCTAAATTAAATCTGAGGATGTGCCACACTTATGCAGAATTTACACTGACTCTCTGCAAAACACCAGAAACGTAAGTTAGACAGCATTACTTGATTATACATTATGATTTATAATGTAAATGCCTGCCTGTGAGGCAGAGAAAGGAAGTTAGAAATGAATTCATTCATCACCTACAGGGAGACCAACGTTGGGCAACACATTCTGCTTCAAACCCTTCACAAGTAGAGTGAAGGAAGAATTAGGGAGCACATGGCATGTATACTCCTTGGAAATTAAAGTCTGAACGCCCCTCTTAGACCAATTCTATCCAAGGAACAGGACGGGCTATAACCTATACAGATTTTCTTTTAAATAAATCAATCCCATTTTAAAAAGCTGTCTCTCAGCAGTACACCTTCATGAAATCACTGCCCTGTGTGGAGCCCTGGCATACATGAGCCTCTGGCTCTCTGAAGTCCATTATCTTTAGCTCACTGGGAGGAACACATATTTTGGGATAAGGAAACACTGTGTCCTACAGGAAGACCTCTAAGGAAAATCCAGGCAAAAAGTAAGAAATGGCAAAACCTGGTATGTTGTCCTAATATAGAAGTCGGATACCTTACACAAACCCTTATGCACATGTACTTCTAGAAGTCCAAGACTTACCGAACTTTCTTGCCATTTTCTGTAATTTTTGTCACATTCAATAACCCATACTTCTCTTGACCCTGTAAGATAAGAGTAAGACATTACAAACACAGAAGAAATGTGCTTCTATTGCTATCACGGCACTGAATTCAATCCCCCAAATAATCAATTTCTGGCAATGAGCCATCTTTGCCCATGTTATAACTTCAAGAAACTGTCATAAGTATATTTAAATATGCAGAGATCAGCAAAAATCAAAACTCCTCTGGGAAATTACTCATTACCATTCAGAGGGTAAAAAGCTTTCCTTCTTCAAGGCCTAGGTTCTTTGGACAAGCCAAACTAAATCATTTGTGGTACTAGACAGTGGAAATTTTAAACATAAATTTATGGTGTAATAGCACATTTGTGTTTGTTTGTCAGCCATCTCCTTTTTAAGTAAAGGACACAAATAGCCTAAATTCTCTGACAAAATTCTTCCAAGTTATTTTACCGTAATTGCATATTTTAAATAAAACATGGTTGAAATGCATAAAAATATTAACATATTCATTTCAAAAACAGATGAGCGAAACATTTCTTTGATGTCCTATTTCTTCCTATCCCCAAGCAAAATATTAGAATTTAAACTACTTAGTTATGTCTTGCTGATGAAAATAATTTATATTGGTATGCCTCTCTGCAAATTTGGAGATCAGTCAGTGAATGGTGGAAAAAGAACACCGCTGAGCAAGAAGGGTATTCGCAAGTTTCAAATATTTGGAATGAATATTTCTAGTTTCTGTACAAAAATAATAAAATATAAAGGAATGTTTGAAAAAATATTCTAGGATAAAAAGGGAAACCATCCATTTATACCATTTGTGACTCTCAAGATGAGGTAATAAATTCTGTCATTTTCTCCTGTCACCCCAGCCTTGTCCCACCAGTGAATGGTGCTAAAGGAATGTTAAACTATTTTTTAAATCAATTCCTTTTCAGTAACAGCTTGTAACAGTTCCTAATTTAAGAACTAAGCTATTAGTTGAAACAATCAACTAGGGAAAGGATCCAAATTAGTTTTATCATAACAAAAATGTCCTCAATTCTAGATCCAATGAAAATAGAAGATATATTCTCTCCAGCATCCTCCTCAATCTCAAATTTAAGTACACCATAACTGCAGAATACAATATAGATGAGAAATTTTTTGCTGGAATACTGTGACAACACTCTTACTAAGGCATAGATCTGTTTTTCATGAACCTTAAAAATTTTACCTACATGTGTCAAGCACAGCACAGAGAATACAAAAAAAGACACGTTTTCAAGGATAACAGTGTTTAGCTGGTGGTTCAGATGTTATTTCAGTCCAATGGTAACTGCTACACTTACTCAATCTAATATCTCCATTGGGCTGGAATGGTGTCCCAAGCCAGTGATATATACATTATTTTCCAAAACTGATATTTTCAATATAAGAAATGAGTCACTTCCCTCCCCCACAAAAAAAATCAGCCCATTCTTTAGATCACTTTATTTGCGGTCCATGCAGACCACCACTAACAGCCCTATGCGTTGCATCCTTCTAACAAACCTTTGGCCTTACTAAGTGGAACCGCCTGTCACCATCTTTCACAGTGACTGAGCAACCCATGCCCACTTGCTCAAATAAATTATGGTTTTAATAAATTACTCATGGTGGAACCAGTGGGAATGCTCCAAAGAAGAATTATTCAGAGAAAGTATCACAATGCCCTACTTAGCAGCAACACTAGGGGGGTACTAATGGGAAAATTAATGTAATCAGGGAAAAGGAAGTGGAAAGCAAGTTAAGGATCAAAATACACAAAAATTCACCAGCTTTCTTTGTAATATTTAAATCCCAGGGGACAGCTAAAGAAAATACAGATTATTTTTTTCTATTGTCTAAAGCAGCAGTAAGTTCTTCTACAAAATACAATTTTAATAATTCAAGGTCTGAGCCATATTTAAAGGAATTAGAATACATGCAGCAATAATTGCTTGTGTGTAAGGCTATCAACTATGTTTGCTTAATAAACAATGTTTATTTTTATTGTGGGAAAACTGTTTGAGTAGTTTTAAGAATGGATCAGGATGAATAAGCCAGAGAACTGGCTTATTCCTCTGCGTGCAGAATAAGAATGAAACAGAAGTTGTGCCTTTAATGCCCTGAGCTACCTACTAAAGGGCTGCTAAAATTGATCAAGGCACATATTTCAATGCTATTGTAGTACAGTACCAAAATTTTTAAAAAAGATAAAAACTTCATTTTTTTAATTATTTCCCACTGTTTAAAAAGCAATTATCTCATTTAAAATATAAACTGAAGCAAAAAATTTGTTAACATTCATAACAAGTTTAACAAGCTTAAGTTTTCCTCCCAGTAATTACTCTACCAAAAAAAAAAGACATAGTTTATTTATGCCAGGTCCTCTATGTCTTTTCAAGGAGACTGAAACACAAATAAAAAATAAAGATATCAAATACGACAAACTATTACTGACTACTGACAGTGAGAGATTCTGTGGAGAGGGGCAGTTTGTTTCTGCTTTTACCTTCCAAGTTGCTAGGTGAGAAGACATGACTGTTGGAGGAAGTAAACCAAGTTCTACATAATCTGACATAACTTTATTCCACAGTGAATTTTTAACTTAATCTCCTATTGCCAACCTGTATTTAAACCAAAGACATTTACATGTTTTCTGAAAGCACAGTTGGATGCAACGCATTCCTTTTAAAATGTAAAGCCTTCAAATAGTTTTATCCCATTATTTTTTTCTCAATAACAAGCAGGCTTACCCTCAATTCTCTAATCATGAATAGCCCAGTTTCTACAACATCTACTTATCTATTTAAACACTTTGCATACTGACTGTGGCTTGATGCTTTGGTGAAGAAGGAGAGGACTCATTTTCAGGAAAACTGGCCTTAGAAGCAGTTGATGATTCCTGTAAAATTTTTTATCCCATTATTTTTTTCTCAATAACAAGCAGGCTTACCCTCAATTCTCTAATCATGAATAGCCCAGTTTCTACAACATCTACTTATCTATTTAAACACTTTGCATACTGACTGTGGCTTGATGCTTTGGTGAAGAAGGAGAGGACTCATTTTCAGGAAAACTGGCCTTAGAAGCAGTTGATGATTCCTGTAAAATTTGAATGGGCAACATAATTTATTATCTTTCTGACAATTCGTTTATTTTTTTTTAACCCTAAAGACACTTTCTCTCTATTTATACACACTCACACATTTAAAAAAAAAAAACCTACTTTTTTTTTAAGCATTCATGATATTCTCAGATAGTTATATTATAAACCTGCTTACCAAACAGTGTTCTTACAAGATTTACAGACAACACTCAAACTGGGTTAATTAGCACACATCCATTTGAAAAAATATTAATACATACTGTATCAGCTTAAAGCAAAACTTTCATCCTTATTAAGGGGCAGATTTTTTTGTATGACATTGCTATCAAATTATGAAGCACATTTATAATACTAACTTATTACAGGACACCATGTAATAAATACCAAGATTTTAAAGAACAGATTGCATCTCTATGTGGTTAGTAAATATAAGATTAGTACAATAAATTGTTATACATGTAGAAAAGCATATACCAACTCTATTCATTTTTGTGAGTCATGATCATTAACTTCCTTATAATCAAGCACTGAAAATTTCTAGAGATTCAGGTTTTTGTTTTAAACTAGACATTAACTATGGATCAAAAGAAGAAACTACTAAGTCTCTGAAAACTAGAAAAATTGCCTATCTGGAACAAAAAAGGCATGTGCGTTTCCTCTGAAGTAATGATTGCTTTGCACAAATACACCGCTTGAAAATCTGGTAAAGAATTTTAGACAGAAGAAAACCATCGCTTGTTCTCTGTTACTGTTAACACATTTCTCCCCCTCCCCTGTTTTTAATTCCCTTGACAGCTCTCCCAAATTCAGTTTGCTTTTTCAGCATTACATAACACTCTGCACACCCGTGCTTTAAAATCCACTTGTAAATCTACCTACAGAAGTGGTCCACTAGTTCTTTTAGTAGCATAATAACAGAGAACATTAGCATTCCTAAAAACAGTCTAAATGTTCCATGTTTTCAGATATCCTAGGGGGGGGGAAATGTTCAAATTAAGGAAATCAACGTTGTCCCTCCCAGGAAGGTATTTTTTCCTCTGCTTACCGAATTTTTTAGCTGATACCTGTATATAGGTATGTGCCACAGCCAATAAACAGTTAACAAGTGCATTTGCTATCATCAAATTCTCATCAGCCATGGCAACCCATACTTTCACTCTGACACATTTCAAGCACTCTTTTGACTGGCCTATTTTCATACAACTGAGTTGTGTTGTTTTTCCAGGAAAAACAAATAAGGAAAATAAAAAGAAAATAGCTTCCCTAAAAGTCAGCTAAAAAGCTAACTTGGGGTTGATGTGCCTATCCAGCTAAATAGCAGTTGTTTTTCTTTCTATCTCATTCTGAATTTGAGATAGCTTTCATACGCTAAGCAGCTCTGGAACAAGAAATCTAGTATTTGTGGTCATGAACTATTCCCTTTTCACATACTAATTTAAAGCAGTATATGTAACAGTGTGCCTGCCAGTGGTAATAAAACAGGTGCATCAATGCACTAAACAAAATTTGTCTTTCCACAAAACACCAGTTTATTGCTCCACTACACATTTTTAGTTTTCTCAAAGCATTAACATTGTGGTTTATATGAACTACACAGTCTCCTCAACATTAACAAATGCATGCTGCCTGCATGTTTTGAAGCTGTTAGAAGAACTGTAAGCTACTGAATTAGACTCTACAAATGTGGCTCATATACACAGTTTAATTCAGTTATTACACTAGACATATGTACATTTGCATGTTTGCTTCACTAGGTTTAAGGTCTTGGTATTTGAACACTGTTATCTTGAAGAAAAGTAAACAGTTCCCCTTATTCAGTGTTTTACAAGAGCTTCTTCATTCAGTGTAGCATTACATAAAGGTCATTCCAAAACAGAAGCAAATCTTATGCCAGAAAATAAAAAGACAAGTCTTCCTTTAAAAGCGAGGCCAAAACTTTGAGCTATGTCCAACAGAATTGTTCATACCTGTGAAGTGTAAACTGCACATGAGGCTAGAAATGTCCACTCAGCTTTGATTTATCAGGACTCCACCTAGGCTATCTCTCATGCAGTGCCACAACACACTCGGTACAGAAGGATGCGTAAGGAGGAGTCAGGAGGGGAAGGGAGCAGTAAAGGGACCTCAGAATCGCTCGAGCTAAACTAATGCGTACAGGTGCAAAGTCTCCAGTCAAGCATGGTCCACTGCCTCCTCAGCACCACGTATGATATATCCTAAACTGACAGCTCAAAAGCTTAAGATCAAATCCAATAAATCCTATTCTGAGGAACTAAGTCAACTCATGACAACCCACTCTCCTATACTCCATTTCAACAAGGAAAGCAATTAAAACGTACCGGAAACAACAGGTCAAGCAAGTAACATTCTGGGCTGCAGATCCATTTTCATTACAACTACTGTGTTTTCTCCATTTAAGTTTGTCTTTGACATCTGCGATTACACAGGCCCACTTATAGGCTTTTCTCCATACTCCCAAATGTACATTCATTTCATTTTTCCCTGTATCTTTAGAAAAAGGGAGCTTACAACATTGTTTCCTGGTACCTCATTCTGAGTAGTCCACGCTAAGATTTCAACATTACAAAGTATTTCAGTTTCCATGAATCTTGGGATGGACTGCTGCAAAGTTACAGAAACCAGCAAGTCATTACCATACAACACCCATTTCAGTTCCTCCCCGCTCAGCTCACATCAACTCTCCTCACCCATGGGCAGGATGTCCCAGCACAAGCAGAAACGACTGGGACAAAAATCAAACTGAAGAGAGACAGGCAGAGGGAGAGCAAGGGAGAGGCTCTATCTCCTTGTTGGCCTAAACAGCATCTATTACTGTGCAGCCCAAAACAGACTATCAGGAATGTGCCCTAAGAATGGGCAGAAAACAGCTTTTGTTGGTACTGACCCGCAGCTCTTTTCAGACTAAATGCCCAACTCAGCCCTGAAGAGGATCAAAGCCAAGTGTTTCAGCACTTTCAGTGCTGTCCTCTGCCCTCCAACAACAGTGTTACAACCCTGCTGTAACCACACACAACTTTTCCTCTTTAATGACTGTTCTGTTGATCTCCATTGTAATATCTCAAGTAAAGGGATAAATCCACCATATAATACTACTACTATCTTTAAAGCATTATTTCTGTCTTTAAAGCATAATTTTTACTTTAGCAAGTGCAACTTTTATTTCAATTCTATGCATCTTTCAATTACTCATCTGAAGTCTTTCAAGTGTATTCCTACTTCCTCTTTAATGACTGTTCTGTTGATCTCCATTGTAATATCTCAAGTAAAGGGATAAATCCACCATATAATACTACTACTATCTTTAAAGCATTATTTCTGTCTTTAAAGCATAATTTTTACTTTAGCAAGTGCAACTTTTATTTCAATTCTATGCATCTTTCAATTACTCATCTGAAGTCTTTCAAGTGTATTCCTAATTGGCATTTCCTACAATTAAAACATTCAGGTGTGAAATATTACTATACATTACATGAGAACCTCACCCACATCCATAATTCTTGAACTCAAACCCTAATTACACTCCACAGCCTAAACTGAATAGGGAAATTCCCAATTATAAGTAAAATGGCTGTATACACCAAACCCTGAACTAACACTAGTTAAAATACTTCAAGGATAACAAGAAAAGAGCTTCTACTCACAAAGTAACAGTAGTAAAGTTATCAAACAGCCCTCGGTTATACTGAATGTTATACACCATGATACAACAGAATATAAGAAAAAGGAGATTTCAGAAATTCATGCATACTCATTTCTGTTAGATTAAATACTTCACACATCAGAAACAGTTGGTATTCCAGCATGCTGTTTAACTTGCTCCTACCTTATCGTTGGTGTCCAACACAATTGTGCTGTGCCTCCATTTTGTTAAAACTATTGGTTCTTGTAGCCTCCTGTCCAGACTCCTACTCTTTATTATATCTCTCTGCTGCTGTGGTGAAGCATTATACTAAAGAAGAGAAAAATCAAACTATAAGTAGAATCTAATTCATGCAAACAAGACCTGGACATAACATTCATACACCTTAACAGTGCAAACTTTCAGATTACTGATGTCACCCAAGGGTGTGAAAATAGCCTTGGTTTTATTTTGCATTTAGTCTTCAGAACTGCCCTTTCTGCTGTAGTCCTCTCTGAGGCAGTATCTAAGACTGGCCTGTCAGGACAACACTTTCCCTTTGCAAGTAGATGTTTGATTTCTTGTGCAACAGATTACTGATGGTTTTGCAACCAGCCAGCATATTGAGAACCACCAAGGAATTAAATACAAGATTTAAACATTCACTCTTCATATTGCACTGACAGTACTATACCACCTGTCTAGCTCTTGTGTAAGAAAAGGAAAACCCTGTTATCCTGCAGTAAGGCATTTAGATTGAGAGTTATGATTGCTTGGATACAGTTCTCTTTGACCCAGAGGTCTGGGATGCCTAGGAGAGGAGACACGGGGATGAGGACTTGCTTTTTCAGAATAATCACATCAAATTACTTATAAAAAGATTTGCTGGTGTGGCATGTACATAAGCACAGAAAATAAATATTTAGCAGGGAATAATTTTAAAACTCAGCAGAGCTGTAAGAGCCAAGGAGAGAATGGATTTATCATAACATGGGTTTGCTAGTAACTCAAGAGCATCCAAAGATGCATAGGCTGAGAAAATGTGAAGGCCATGAGAAGGACCCAGCATTTAATTAGATCTCAGCATTGCAGCATACTTATTAGTAGCATTGCCATTTTAAATCATCACCACCAACACTGAGGTAGCACTATAAAGAATTATAAAAATATTTCAAACAAAGTTTAATACTGAAAATACAAACAAGAAAATACAACATCGATGTATGGGGTTTTTTTAAAGTCATTAAAAACCTCATTCTTTCTATTCAGCGTCAGAAGACTAAAATCTGCACATAGAAAGAAACATAAGGCAGCATTTGTGGAGTCACGTAAAGGACTAGAATCCACTGGGTAAGAAGTAACAAAGGAAAGTGCCCTTTTTATTTAAGAAGGCTATAGCAATAATCTTTGCAAGCACACTGAATTCTACAGTTTTCCTACTGATTCCTACTGTAAGCTCGGAGCCTCAGGTGTTCAAAAGACAGAATAACCTATACCTACACATACCAGTGAAGCACGGCAAGGTTTAACCTAAATAACATAAATGCTAAATTTGAGTTAAATTGTGTAACTCAGTTACATTTATTGCCCAAATAAAGAATCAGCATTATTACTGCTATGGCAGACACTATGCTTGTGTTAGCTTTGTATTTTACTATGAATAGAGTTCACGCTCCAATAAGTCAATAGACGCTTAAGAGGTAAATGATAACTTCAGTGTTTCATTAAATTATTTCAATATGCACAACAGTAGTAAAATACTCTCAAGTAAATGGATCTTGCAGTACCGAGAATAAAATTTGGTAGTTCATGCACAGACAGAAATGAATTGGTTGTCACTGTAGAGATTCACTTCTGAGATTACACTGACTTTGATTTGGGTTCAGCACATTTACACTCTCGCGTGACAACTGCTTCCGTGCAGTGGTGAGGTTTAAGCAACTCTCAGTTTGTTCCCCTGTTAAATCAAAGCTGAACCATCATTCATGCTGCAAGGAATCTAATACCAGCTTACTTTCTTGTTATGGAAATACCCACTCAGCAGATGCTCCTACAACTCATCCTGTGTCAGCAAGCTAAGCAATATGGAGCAAAATTGCCTGTATTACAGCTAAAATCTGAACAATTCTCAATGAAACTATGTCTAAATCACAGAAAGTTGCCACAAACCGCGTTCCTTGCAGCAGTTCTAAAGAATTTAAGTGAGCAATTCAAATATACTTCTTGCTATGAAACAGAACCATTTATTTCACAAATACATATATATACACACACACACACTTCAGTGACACTGGTGAATATTATTTATGGAAATCCTCCATGCACTTTCCATTTGAGTAACTCAAAGAATTTAAGTCTAAACAGTCAAAGACTTATTTTAAAGTAATTTTCCTTGAATTTAAATCTATATTAAGAGTTGGGATATAGGCACAAGCCTCACTACAGGTGATCTGTATTTAAAAGGTGCCTCTGATACCATCACAAGCCACCAAGAGTCAACTTAGCTAACAGACAACCCCATCTTGAAGGAGAAAGGACCTGTAAAGTAATATGAAATTCTAGTTTTACACAACATTTAACAAGAAAGCAAAGCAACAGTATGTGAAGCCCATTAACAAAGCACTGCTAACAACTCAGAACACTGAGCCATGTATCTTAGCAGCTTAAATATTTACATGAGTGATACAAACAGTGTTAGTAAACTAACAAGTCTTTAAAGGGAGTATTACTCCATTTTCTCACAATAAGTGTCAAATAAACATTTTTCACTCAAGCATTTATGGGGTTGGGGGGGTGTTTGTTTTCTTCATTACAAATAGTCTGGGCTCAAGACAAGCCTCTACTTTTAAAATAAATGGATTGATCTGTGATGCCCAAAGAGAATCACAATGAGATATAGATACTGTTTCAGACTCTGCATTATCCAACTGAACTAGCCATCCTCTAGATTGGGTAGAGTCCACTGGCTAGAGAGAAATAGCCAGAGTTTTCACTGACCAGGTCAGATGCCTACACCCCTGCTACCTTTTGGTCTGCTCCACCAGCACCACCTCTCCCTGCCAATCCTCCTAGTTCAAAAAGCCTTGCAGAACAGTTCCAGGTCAGATTAACTTATTGACACTTTAAAGGACTCCCACCTGCAGAGCTGTTGTCTCTCCTACAGGTATTTGCAATGACATTTCCCACTGTTTATCAGCAAGGATAAGCAACTAGGTTGAGCTCTCCTTCCCTTGCACAAAATCATATTTTTACATAACTCTAGGCAGGCTTTCTATGCCTAAACCTTGGTGTAATCTTGAAGACAGAGATCAGGCAAGAGCCATACAGTCCAGTAAAACCGACCCATTCCAGACTACGTGCCTGGTAGGACGATCTCTGTGACACCATGTGCCTTAACATTGCATCTGAAGGAGATGCTATTGTTTTCTTAATTTAAAGCTTTTGATAGTGTAGCACAGAACTTCAAATGTGCACACTACTGCTCCTTGAAAATCCTCCACAAACTCAAACGTGTCCCATTACATTAACCTGGCACATCACCTCAGTTTGCTCCCCATTTCATTGGGAGCATGTCCTATCAGGAAGGGAGGACGTGAGCAAGTTGTTCATGCTCTGACTGCATGCACCAAGTAACACAAACTTCTTGTTGCGACAGCTCTTGGCGTAGGGTAAGGACACCAGTGGTGTAAATTTAGGTCACATGGGGTTATTTTCATTGCTGAATTTGCTCAATGCCTTCACTAGCTACTTAAAAGCCTCCTTTGCCTTGGTATAAAAATTTCTAATCCTCTCAACTGACCAAGTGTTTTATATTTAATTTTAACCTGATACATGGCATGGCTCAAGGCTCTGTCCTAGCCTAATTGTGACTGAAATAAATATAACACCTCCGAGTTATTTGTAGCAGTTGTCCCCATTCTTATGGAGATGACACAGATCTGTCAGCTTTAAGAAACAGAAAAAAGATTCTTCTTCGTTTGTGTTAACAACACCCTCAGCCAGATGAAAGGAACTGGGTGGGTGAAGGGAGAAAAGAGTGAAACTTGGTAAAGACTAGAGGTTAAGCATTTCACTCTACCTTCTTGCAGTCAGAGATTAAAACAACAGCACTTAAAAATATTCTGAAATGCTAGTACCATTATATACTCTACCATATTATTTGCAGTTGTTCCAACAGACTGTCTGAAATCGAAGATTAAAAAAAAAAAAACAACTTGCCTCAGAACAAAGCCACCCTCCAGTGCTATTGCTGCCATTAGCTTTGAATAAACTTTTTGGTGCTGTGATTGACTTAACACCTGTTACAGGTTTTGCTTTTCTGATCAACTAAATCAATGACATGCTTTTCTTAACCTACCAAAATAAAAGCAAAAAAGAAGAATTTTTGTCTTTTTTAAGGATTTCATCCCTACCCCTTCCCCTTCTTTCTTCAGAGAAAGAATACTCCTCATTCTCTGCCGTAGGACATCTGAGTGGCACCAGTTGGAGGCATCAGCCGCACTGAAGGAACAGAACCTATGGAGAATGAGGAGACTACTGGGACAAGCAGCTGGATCTCAAATGTAGAAGTGACTGAAAGACACCTCTGTATAACCCACTTAATTCTCTTTGCTTCACCTTCTAACCCTCAGGATCACTAAGACTGCTGATCTTTGTCAAAGAGCTCCAAGTCAGCACTGATTGCCATGGGCCCTGCTGCTTGCCCAAGCAAAAGCTGAGGGCACTTTTCCCCTGTCTCTTCTTATTTGGGAGGAGGGGAGGGGGACGGAAACCACCAAACACCAGGGCAAATGAGGAAGACCAGATCAGGCCTCTTGGACACAAAAACACACATTAAAGAGAAAGAAAAAAAAAATCTGATTACCTTCTCAGACATATCTCAGGTTTGTCATATCACCTGCACTTTTGTCCTTAAAAAACCTCTAGATCCTCACATCAGCTGAGACTGTCTCAACTTTCTCTGAGCAATCCCAAATTTTATGACAAGAATGTGAAGATTATTCACTATTGTTAACGATACTGCTCAGTGCATTGACTTACAGTAGATAACACACGATGTGTTACCTCAAATCAAATAGCACTGCTCAGAACAAAACCAGTTTACATCAACCATAAGACAAACAGACCCTATTTACACATTCTCATCTTTATTTTCTTTCACCATTTGATTGCATGATATCTTCTTGATATTACCAGCATCATGTTTTATTGTAATTTTTCATATAGCATGCTCTGTTTGACAGCATTCAGGTCTCCAGCAGGAAAGTCATTCACCTGAGTATCAGAATTGAGGTCCCTGAGCTCCAACTCAACGTTGACAGTGCACAGAGTGAATTAACAGACTGCTGGCCTCATAAGACAGCCAAAAATGAAGCTCCTCTATCTAGTGACTCCTCTCTGGGTACAGCGAGGGGAGCTAATGCTTCTGAGAAGAGAAAGTGTAATTGCAGTATCAGTCTGTAAATATTAACACCAAAACTATGACTTTACTCCAGATGCTTATAGTATAAACATTTTCTTTCAAAGTCTACTCTTGGATCAGAGAGCTCGGTCAGAGGATGGCCAATCCTCATGCTGTTATGCCAGATATCAGCCTAGGAACACATTTTGGAAATCTGAGAGACGACTAATCGGTAACTCTAATTTTTATTGTTTGCCTCTCTTCCTCCCCTTTGAGATACTTATTCAATATTTATTACGTCTTCCTTGCCTGCCATACATACAGAGTATGTTTTTTGAACTTTAGAAATTAGAGAGTTCTCATTCCTGAGATCAATTTAACTTTCCCCCCCCTTAATACAGATTTCTCATTTGCTTGAATTATAAAACTCGTATTAAAAAACTACTACATTTCTAGAATAGGTTTGTATCCTTTCTCAACATGATTTACATATTACTCATTCACTATATAAGAAATAAACATCTTTTTTCAGAGTGAACTACACAGAAAAGAACTTTCACTTGCTGGTTTACTTTTTTTCATATATATATATAATTGGCAAGAACTGACAATTGAATGCAGCAGAATGCATAGGAGAAAACGTAAAGTCTTTTGCAAGATGTAGTACAAACTATGGTTGAAGATTATTATCCATTTTAAAGAATAATTCAGTATGTTCTTCTGTGCCACTGCAAAAAGCTGGGTCACACTCATGATGAGTCTTAATAGACTTTTCAGCAGTTGTCAAAGCTACTCCATCTGAGACATTTTTAGCCAAAGGCATTCAGCTATTCCTAGATGTTATTTAAATATACATGACTGGAAGGCTTTCTATGAGACTGTCTAAAGTAATTTGTTTTGTAACTGCCTCCCCCAACATATACCCTCACAATTTTTAACACACATACAAGAATACTGGAAATGTTATTCCCGAGCATGTTCACATTTACAGTTAATGCTGTAACAGTGAGGACTTTTCATGTTATAGTATTAGCTCAGCTAATGCGCTATTTCCAGAAACCTCCGGACGATTTTTAGTTCTAATGAAGTCCAGATTATTAAGAACCGTCTAACAAAAGGATTCTCTTCTTTTTCTGGTTTAACCAGCATTACATGACCATGCTATTCCATCACTATTTCACAACAAATTTTGGAAGGCAATATTTGAACTAAATACACTGGGGAAAAAACTGACCAAGAGTAGGGTTTTTTCCCTAGTAACTTAATTTTCATTTAAGCAAGAGTTACAATGCTGAAGCCTTTCTACAGTTTCCTCTCACTACTCATAAGAGTTTTCAATACAGATTCTTTTTCTTCAAAGCAGTTCTGCGGTCTATGTTGTCTTTCCAATTCATTTGTTCCTAAACACTTTTGGAACCAGCTTCAGTAAGATTTTCTAGAGACTGATCTTCAATCACGCTTCAATTACTCACAAGTGTAACATCTCTGCTGTATGTTCTTCAGATATATAGTTACATAAACTAGCTAAATCTTTTGCTGAAATGTTTAATCTATTCCACAGCATTTAAAGTTAAAAGCTAAGGATTTCTGGAAATACATAGGCTCTTGGACTATGAATCCAAGAGTCATTTGCTCATTTACTTCTGTTAACCTTGTATTTGCTGCCACCCAAGATTTACTAGTTTCAAGAAGGAATTAGAGAGTACATTCTGCCCAAATGGCTCATGAGAAATAATTTTCAAGGAAAATTTGTAACAGCAATATGTGATGTTTTTCATGTAAACAAGAACTAAAGCATATCAGATCACAAACACTAAACCAGGGGATATATTTCATTCTGTAGGTGGCTATTGATACACCAGAGCTCAGATGTTTATTTAGAACCACTAGCAATATCACGCACTAACACACAAATGCTAGACCTTTACGCTAATATGCCTCGGGTAACAGTTTCAGATTACCTTTGTGACTTATTGTAGTTGGATTAAAGCCAACTTAATTTGCTATTTAGTTCAAATCCAAACCCAACCTATTTTAGTGGAAAGCAACTTCTTCACAGTCAAAACTTCCTGCATTGCAGAAGTCACAGAATGCAGTACCCAAGACATTATTCCCCCAAATTAACTGCAATTATACCTACTGAACTAACAATTGTTTCTGGTAAAACCTGGTCTAGCAGATTTTCAGACTTCTAATTAATCTAATAGCTAAACAATAGCTAAGTAGCTTTTAAAACCAATAGTTACAGATCATATTGTTAGGTTTATGTATGTTACAAAATTTAAGTTATCTAACACATCAGACCAACATGGGAAAATTCACAAAGCTAACTCAACTCTTCAGTGACTCAGATACAAATTCTTTTACTGATGTAACAAAACCGTCTAGTGTATAGCTTCATTCATAAATTTCAATGTAAATATTTTCTCACAAATATTATGAAAGCACTATCTATTAAGGTTGCTCCTTTCTAAGTGGAAGTGACTTAGGACACCGATTTTTGGACTGATGAAACAATAATCGAGAAACATGCTCTTTCATGTACTTATACACATAATTCCGTGTGAAACTTTTTTTTTAATGGTCACCTTACTATGTACGATTGAACAAACATCCTAATAGCAGGAAAGACATATACAACTACGTCATTATGACAAGTGTCCTATAGTTTTTCAAAGCGAAAATGAAAATTAAATAGTACTAGGTACATCCTCAGACTACCAAGTGTCCTTAGCTCTGTCACTTTCCTACAAATTCCTATTTTCGTTACAAAATTAATAAATACCAGAACACACTTCTGGTGAAACTGTGTCATCTTCAAAGACACCACAAAACTGCTGAAACTTTTGGTTTTCAACACCTCTCTGTAAAAGAGAGGTGTTGAAAAACACCTAAGTCACCAAATTTAGAAATTCATGACAGAAAAATAATGCATTTTGGAGGGTAGTAAAAATAGACTACAGTTTCTCAGGAACATTTTGTAGTAAAAAAAAATTCTTTTTCCCTATAGAGGTTTTCTTTATCACAGCAAAATCACAGATATTATTCTGCAGCCTTTTATGAAAAGCTGAGTTCAGCAAAGATACAAGATCACCTTTGGCATCTGAGTAGTTACATACATCCATTTTTCATGTCCTTGAGTATATTTTTTTCTCTTCACAATCAGAAATTCCACAAAAATGCAAGAAATAACCAAGTGCAATATATAAGTCCTCTTGTGAATAACTCCCATTGAAGGCCCCATAGAAGATTTATTGAGGAGGAGGGGAAAGCCCCAAGTTGTCAAAGTTGCTTTTTTAGGTCACTCACCTTAGGTAACTCCCATTCTGATCGGGAACCATCAGCACTATAGTAGTATGGTCTACCTTGTTCATCTGCATGTTTTATCCACTGTAGAAAGAAATGTGATGATAGGAAATGTAATCAGAGTGACAGTCATAACATAGTAAACCTCTGATACTTGGGATTTAAAGTTAATTTTTAATAAAGTGCCATCCACTTCATCAGTGTCTAGTGCACAACCAACATTAACTAATCAAGGTTAGTTAGCAATGAGAGCAACAGTCTTCAGCTTCCTGCATTGAGTTCACTAGTATTTTTTCCTTCTGTAACTCCTCAGAAAATAGTCCTGCAATAACATACAAGAGATTGTGATAAACAGGTATTTTTGAAGATGGCATATCTCACTCTTATCAACATTACGGTGTCAGTTTAAGGAAGCACAATCTTTGCATCAGATCTATGTAAGGATTTTATACGTAAAATAACAGAATTACAAGAAGGTTAACCAGCAACTGCTGATAATTTAAGAGATAATTCCACTTGTTGAACAACTCCATTTTTAAAACATCAACAGGAACATGAGATGCAGTTCCTAAATACATCACGAAGATAATATAATTTCTGTAACCTCTATAAGCAACTCCCACAATCAAAGAGGTAAAGCTATGACAACTGTGACTAGTTATGCAGAAAGGAAAGAATCGTAATGAGCAAAAGTCTACAAGAAGATTGCACAAAGATATGCACAGAAACACCCACAGCGAAACTCTTGGGTCAAGCAGGTTTCACAAGACTGCCTTCCAATAAACTGTTTGTGACAGGAAACACTGTTTTCTATCAATCCCAGTGCAATTTAAAAAAAGTTTGCCTATTTGCCAAAACATAGGTATGTGGCTCTACAGATGTTTAGCAGAAATAGATTAAGCAGGATAAGATTCCAAAACTGACATAAAACTCAATTATTTAAAAACTTCTTTCAAAAAAAAAAATTTGCGTACATCAACAGGAGAAGAGGTGGTGCTATAATACGGTAAACAAATTGCTGTTTCAATGAACACTTTTTGAGGTTAAAAAACCAAAATGCAGCTTTAGTGAACAATTAGAAAAACGGACTGCTTTACAAGTATACACAAATATTGCCATTTATCCTATGTGGGAGAAATTTTTATGACATGCCCAAAATCACAGTAAGTTGTCAATAGCAATTAGATAATTAAAATAGAACATACATCTGCTGATACAGCTGTAGTTTAATTAAGAAGTTTGTCTACATCTGAAAGCAGTACTGAAAATCTCTAGTAAAGGAAAGGATGAAACTGATAAAGCAGCGTTATTTTCAGTTCGAAACCATCCTAACTGGAAGTCCTATGTAGACAAGAACAGCTCTTAAAAGACAGTAATTGGTATGAAGTTCATTCCTGAAGTGTAACCAAGAGGATGGGGGAGGGTGGGGATTAAAAAGAGTTATACATGATACGTTCATTTAATATAATCTGATACCCAACTGGAAATAAGAAAACTTTTTCTGAATAGTAAAGAACATACATAAGGAAAAAAAAGTCAGTTCGGCTGCTAAAGTTTCATGCATATTTAAAAAACTAAAGGAGATACTGCTGAGGCATGCTTTCCACATCTAGAAATGAAATCTGCATTTCTAACAGTGAATTAGTGGAAAAGATTTAGAACATGTGATGAGAAGAAGGAAAAAGTACCTTTTCATTAGTATAGTCATTGGTATATAAGGTTTGACCATGTTCATCCAACTCTTCTGACCAACCCTTTGGAGGAGAACCATACTGACTATCTGACTGGCTGTAACAAGAACTGTGGTCGTTTTCTTCTGATGAAAGATGCTACAAGTAGTCAGAAACATACAAGGCAGTTTTGAGAATGAAAGCGCTTTAAAATCTGAAAGATCAAAGATTATTTGACTAGAAAGAGAATAGTAATAAATTGCAGGGAGTTCATGTTTTTATATCTTACATCAGAGAATAAGAGATGCATTTTTACAGTACAGAAATATTTGATAATTGCTAGACAATTTAAAATATTTTCAGAACAACTGGTTTGTATTGATACAATTTTTTTAATTCTACTACACCAGTTTTCAGCTACTCAAATTTAAACTCCGATTTTTTTGCCGATCTAAATTTTATTCCCACAGATTTACATTACGGAATGATGAAGAGAGTTAACTTTAGTAGTCTGCATCACCCCAAAAAACTTGGGAGACCTGCTACCTTGGTCTTCTGGCAATATCCCAGCTTTCACAACTAAATCCTTTTCTTCCCTTCCCAAATAGTATCTGGAAGTCAATAATCATTAAGGACAACTTGAAACTCCAGTTGCACCTTGGTAGGTCCCAGCACTTTACAGTACTTGTGCAATGCATCCTAAAATATTAGGAATTTCCACTCTCCTCCTTCCAACTCTGATGCATTTGACAGTGAGCAATGCAAAAGCAAGACTTTTTGCCAGGCACAGCTAGCTGAGGTGTAAGATTATTTTCTGAAGGTAGAAGTGAATTATAATGCAAGGAGCAAGTTTGATGTGTAAAGTAGAAAAAAAGATTTTGCACACACACCAAACAGTTTCTGTTCCCTCGTACGCTCTATTCATCTCCTTGCTAACATATTGTAGTTATTATTCAAAGCATCCATTCCTCGCATAAAAAAAATCTCCCTGCATTCATCTCCCACAACAGTATCTCTATGCCAGAGTCTCCTGAGGAATTCAGTACAGATTTCCTTTCGCACTATCTTGGATCCTTGGCTAGTAGGAGGCATAACACTTAAGAGGGAACACATCCTGCTATTCGAAATGATGATAGTTAAATATTGACTAAGGTTCAATAACACAAGTATAAGGGATTAGAGGAAAACTATAAAGCCAGAGGAAGGCAGAATTTCAATTTTAAACTAGAAAAAACCTCTCCTGAAAAGCTTAAATCTTACCAAAAAATATCCAGGTATCAGAAACTCACCAGTTTTTAAAAGTCAGTGGTTTTAGAGACTAGGTGTTCAGTGACATTTCCAAATTATTATTACATAGGTTTTTGGTGTTACCTTTCTGAGTACCTTACCTACGCTGACACGAGCCAGCTTACCAAGCACAGCAAAACCCATAAGAAATGTTCAGGTCATTAATAAAGTAACATGAAAAATGTAAGGGTCCTCTACAGCCTACAGAATGCGAGTATCTAAACTATGGATTAAACAATGCCACCTCTCTTGCACATGGGGTAACATGAAATTCCAAAGTGCCAATTTCTAACCACTTGGGAAAGGAAAAAAAAAAGTCTTCAGTCCCATTTTTACACATGAATTAAGACTGAGGAGTTGATAAGAGCGCTATTGGCCCCACTTGAACTACTGTTTTATAAGATAGCTGTACTGTATACACATTTAAGTTTACATTATGCTTTAATGGTTAAATATTAAGTGCATTGACATTTGTTAAATCAAAGTAGTAGACTTTGGACATTTTTATTATTACTATTCACAGGAATTATGACTGAATAACATAACGCATTTGTATGTGCCTCTTCCAGGCAACTCCTGATACTGAGGAAGCACTGTACACACGTAAAACTAAACAGAAGGCTTAAAAATGAAGATTCTCCTAGAAAAACCACTGTTGTTCAGTAAGAATGACTATTAGTGTGTCTATCCATAAGGCACCCATATAATAATAGTCTTGATGTCTCAAGGCTTAACTAATCTCACCTACCATACAATGTAGGAATTTAGCCTTTGCAGACCTAAACTTAAACAAAATTCTTGAGCTGTTGCAAGTTTAACAAGCCAAGGCACTCCTTGTCCCTTCAGCTAGTACGAACAACTGCTAAAGCTGTATCAACAGGGGTTAGAGAACACTGGCCAAACCATGTTCAGCAACTTTCAATTTAACTTTCAACACTTTTTCAGTATTAACTGCCTATATGCTTTTTAAGTATTGTCCATGCTTTTCCTCAGTCCCATCCCCAATTATACTATACCATATTTAAACAAAGCCATCTTAAGCAGACAGCTGCCCAACCTTATACCTTTTAAGAACTTTGCTGTGACGCTACAGGGAATGACAGAAAAGGTCCCCACAAATCATCGCTACTACTGTCTTTCTTGGCTTTTTTCCATTTACATGGAAAATTCTTGAGGGCAGAGACCAGCTCATCACCCTGCATTTAATAAAAAAATGGAACAGTTACAGTCTCTCTTCTGTCACTTAACCAGTCTAGTTTTGAAAGTTACTACTACTAAAAATCAAAATAATAAGAAAGAATACTGACTAGTTAAAGAAGCTAGCATCCCTTTATTACCCATTGTTTATTTTGAAACAAAAACCAGGGAACGAAATTGCATCTTGGCCACGTGTTTTAAATGTAGTTTTCAATTTAAATGAAATCCTGTTGCTTTTCTACAGCTTCCTCATTTATTTGTTGATCTCTACTTCACATTATGGTCTCCTAGCTAGGTATATTTTGGGGCTAGTCTTGTTCAATATCTTTATCAATGATCTGGATGAGGGGATCGAGTGCACCCTCAGTAAGTTTGCAGACGACACCAAGTTGGGCGGGAGTTGATCTGCTCTCGAGGGTAGGAAGGCTCTGCAGAGGGACCTGGACAGGCGGGATCGATGGGCCCAGACCAATTGTATGAGGTTCAACAAGGCCAAGTGCCGGGTCCTGCACTTCGGCCACAACAACCCCATGCAGCACTACAGGCTTGGGGAAGAGTGGCTGGAAAGCTGCCTGGAGGAAAAGGACCTGGGGGTGCGGGTCGACAGCCGGCTGAACATGAGCCGGCAGTGTGCCCAGGCGGCCAAGAAGGCCAATGGCATCCTGGCCTGTATCAGAAATAGTGTGGCCAGCAGGAGTAGGGAAGTCATCGTGCCCCTGTAGTTGGCACTGGTGAGGCCGCACCTCGAATACGGTGTTCAGTTTTGGGCCCCT
>NW_008794911.1:232368-254255 GCF_000699145.1 Aptenodytes forsteri | reverse complement strand
ATAGGACAAGAGGAAATGGCCCCAAGTTGCGCCAGGGGAGGTTTAGATTGGACATGAGGAAAAATTTCTTTAGTGAAAGCGTGGTTAAACATTGGACCAGGCTGCCCAGGGAAGTGGTTGAGTCACCATCCCTGGAAGTATTTAAAAGCGCCTCATCTACACATCTTAGGGACATGGTTTAGTGGGCATGGTGGTGTTGGGTCAACAGTTGGACTCAATGATCTTAGAGGTCTTTTCCAACCTTAATGATTCTATGATTCTATTAGATGTTTGCCTTTCTCTGATATGATGCCATCTCATTCCTTTTACAGTCCACCTTAATTAAATCACTTCACTATCTGACAAAATTTCTCCCAGTTACTGTTAAGCACTCCTTCCTCAAATACATTAACAAGTCACTACCTCTGACAAATTTTATCCGTAATTCCAAAATCTTACACTTTTCTAGAGGCACTGTCAATAGGACTTCACTGCTTCCCCCCACCCCATCCAAATAACTGCCGTAACCTACAACTGTTTTCTTTGTGCCATTTCTGTTACCAACTTCTTTGACAAATTAGGTACAATTTTGCTCCTTCTTAATTATCCAATAACATTCAATTTCCTAATCACAAAGTTCTAAGACCAATAAGCTATTATTTCATGTTCTGATGTACTACACATATATTAGAATATATTACACATATATTAGAATATATTATCATTCACAGTTCTCATTTTTACGTCACCTTGCCATTTTGCTACCTAATACAATACAAGCTCCTCTGACAACAAATCAGTAGTGATACAACTAGCATTTAACCTTCCTGCATATGCTCTTTTATTACTAAATTTGAAGGGAACGAGCATAACTCAGATTAGTGTGTAAAAGCCAACTTAACTTCATTATAATAATAATTAGATTTAATTTAAGACATATTTGCTCTAAGTCTTCATAATCAGACAAAATTTGGGATGTCCTATATTTTACTGTAGCTTAGGCTCGGATCTCAACCTTTACTTTAAGTATCTTGGTTTAAGTACTAAGAGGTCATAAACGAAAAGGTGAACATAAATAGTGGAGTGTGAAGTACACTCCCAAATGCAGAACAGAAAAGAAAAGGGAGGGGGAGGAGAGCAGCTTCAAAATCAACACAACTGCTGGAAACTGGATTGACATGACCTTGCAACATGTATCTCCCTAGACTCGAGCTTTGATAACCCAGTCACAGAGGACACAAATTACTTAAGGAACTTGTGCTACTGTAAATATAAACTTGTGTCTAGTTAAAAATTAATCAAAACATGCATCATCCATTGGTCTTAAAGACTGAAAACTTGATAGATATAACTGTCTGAAGGCCAATCTGTGATGCCTCAAGCATCACAAATAAACAGAAGAACTGAGCTGAAATAAGTTATGGGCAATAAAAAAAATTTTAAAAAATCAAGCTTTTTGAACACGCAACCATGTGGTGAAGTTGTGGTACAGAGGTATGAGTAAGAGTCAGAGGGATCATTTGCAGATGGGGAAGGAGAAAGAATTATTGCAAGTCCTTCCATGAAAAGAAGGAAGAATTATGACAACAGAAAACCAGTTACACTTACTACAAGGAGAGTTACTACTCAAAAAAGCAATCACCTTATCCAGACTAAAAAGAGAGTCTTATCCAGCAAAAGAAAAGCCAGTGAGAAATTAATAGACCACCGCCGGAGATACCAAAGTGACAGCCACAAACGTTCCACCAGTTTACCTGTTGCTGCCACTAGACTGTGGCAAGAAAATTTGGCTGTTTAAATGCTTGCGGATATCATGGTTGCTATGAAGGCCATTGCCAAAGGCAATGAAAGGGTCCCTTTTTCCTTTCTCTCCTGTTTCTGGCACTACTGTCCCAGAGGTAGACTTCTACGACAGGGCTTCCAGCAATCTAAAATTTTTGAGCAGTCCATAATTAAATTTTAAAACTAAACATTGTAATAGGCTCAGGAAGAAATCCACCTAAACTATGCATATTTGAAAAGGGTATATAGAAGTGAAATATGTAGAAAATTTCTTGATAAATTTTTGCTTTTTCTTTCAATCAGGAAACTGATTAACCTAAGAACTGTTTCAACACAAGAGCACTGTTTTAAGCATATTTAAATAGTAATATCCATCTCCCAACTATTCCTTTGCTTTATCTGAACCACTGCAGTTCAGATGAACACACACCACTGTCTGGCTCCCCCCAGCAACTGGCTGCACAGAATGTATCTGCACCTCAAATATTAGCCCAATCATCTTTTAACATAAATAACTTCATGGCAAGCTTCAACTCTCTTAAGCGAGAACCTTTTGGCAAAGCTTTGCCAAAAGGTTTTGCAAAAAGGAAGAGGTTTGCATGATTAAAAAAAAAAATCTATTGATATATCTAAAGAATATGCTTATGGCCTGAATGTAATCTAGTCAAAAGCTCCTACGGCTAATTGCCAAAAGCTGGGGTGGATTTCCTCCCCCCATCAGCATTTGCTACCCTTGGGCCTAGACACTTGGCTAGGCAGAGCTTCTAGCATAGTAATTTTAATGTTCTCGTCTTCTGTTCTCTAGGATATCATTCACAGAATGAAGAAAAGGATTTTCTCAAAGTTAACACAATTTGGTAACAAAATATTGCTCCTTTAACTGCCCTTTCTCCTAGTTTGTTCTACAACTATCCACGGCAGAAATCATTGACAAGTGTGTAAAGTCAAATCTCCTAAGCAAATGATTAAAGAAAATGCTGCAACAAGTTACCCAGCTAAACTTGCTTTTTATATTCACTATGATTATTCCACCTCTTTAACAACTCATTAACTAAATAAAATTTGAGTTTGGACAGTCACATATGCCCCTTTTTAAAAAAAAAAAACAACAAAACATTTTAAAAGCACCATAGAATATATAGTATGTATAAATCTAAGTAAGAAAATAAAAATCAATGTATTTTAATTTGATAGAAGCTTCAATTATGTCAGTATTTTTGACACGGGTGGAAAGTGCTGTGGAACTCCATTAAGTCTGGTTTTGGCTCTAGAACTCTGGAGTTCTCCACATCCATCTTAATTCCTCTGTAAGAAAAACATCTCATACTTAAATTTACTGCCACAGCATTAACCAAGCAGTAGCAAACACCTGTATATCCCCTGCCTTTGTTTTACTGTGTATTTAACTGATGTTGATAAAAATAATTCTCCTTGCCTTTTTCAACACATGCCCATAAATCCTGCTTCTAGAAGCACTGTCACGCTCCCCCTCCTTTCCCCCAAATATGTGCCAAATACACCACGAAAGAGAAAGCACTCCATGTCAGAGAAGTTACGATGGTTGTCATTACTCTATTGTCACTTATAGTCCTATTAGTTTCAAAATATCTTCATTTTCCTTTACCTTTAAAAGAAAAGCTGCAATACCTGCTGAGGGACTGTAAGGCACTTTTTACAACTTACTACTCTTGTACACAGTTCATGTACACATTCTTGTACACAAAAGCAACTGAAGAGCTAAATTGTTTACTACTTCACACCAAGACACATGACCAAAAAGACAAACAATGACACTCCTTGACACCTCAAAACTCAGAGATACCAAATTCCATAGCAAAACAGCATTCATATGCATTACAATCTCATTGCTTGTGATCTCAGAAGGAACTACCTCATGATCTGCATGGCTCTGGGAATCCCCTTTATTAATGCTTGCATCTCGGGCCCACCGCGGAGGTTTCCAGGTTCGTTCCTGTGATCCTCTGTTGTAGTAATAACAGCGTCCTGTCGTATCTTTATGGGTTTCCCATTCCCCATTTATTTGGACCGGAGCACTTGTAGGTAGTGGTGGAAGTGCAGACTGAGATATTTTCAGTTCTTGTAAATTAGCATAAACTGGTGAATCAGGCCTCCCTTGGCTTGGTGGAGTAGTCGGCTATTGAGAGAAGAAATGTATTGTTAAAGAGAATTTTAGAATGCTCCCTTACAAATCAGAATATACTACAGTTGTAAAACAAACCAACAAACTCCCTTTTTTGTTGTTAAGTACAAAAGCACAAAGGACAGCCACAAGATGCTGGGGTGTGAAACATTAGATTGTTAACTGTAAGGTAGATATCACAAGCTGTATTTATTTAATAGTGAAACAATTTTTCAGCATTTCTCCAGATGACAGCTGAATCATCATACACTGGAATCATCATAAAAATAATTATATGCTTGCCTTGTTGAAAACCTTCAGCTTTACCGTTCAAGTATTGCTCAGGAACTGTAAGTAATGTGATCTTGTTCAAGACAAAACATAGCATTTCTGAGATGCCACTCATTAAGCAAAGATGGTTCCTCAACCTGTCCCCCTCACTGCCAATACAGATGATGGTGAATGTAAAGCAGCACTTTTATCTTCTCAGCAAGATCTAAACGGACAGTTCAGTTGGAAAGACGAGCACAATGTTGTGACTAAGAAACTCTGGAAAACACCTGGACAGTTTACCTGTATGTCTTTCCAAACAGATGCTTATTTAAAAATATTTTAGGCAGCATCACCGAGTGTTCTGATTACCACTCTCTTCTTACAGAAATTAAGTGGATATTCTTATCCACCTAATTTTATTAATATACATGCACACAAGTAGAACAACAAATATCTACAAGAGAACGAAACACTAGTGACAATTTCTCATTAATAAACAGTTTGCTAACATGAAGGCCAGCAGAAAGCATGGTTAGAAGTCCATGGCACTCACTGAAACCATGAGTACTTTCAAATAAGCCACTAAAGTGTTTAGGAGAGAAATACACTTTCAGATGTTCAATTTTTAAAGTATAATACAAGTACATAAAACACACCATTGAAGAATATAAGAGCATGTGTTTTCACAAGAGCTGTGATTATGAGACTGTGAAAGCAGCTTATTAATCCAAATTGAATAGTTTCCTGACCATGCACTGCCATGTCTGTATTTAGGTACTCTAAAGGAACGATCTATATAATTTATACCATCCCTTCCCTCTGCTCGGTTTTAATTCAGAAGCTTTGCTGCAGGCAAGTCCTTGTGCCTCTTGTTACATCTTTCACAGGAAAAAATAACTTATTGCATTACATAAAAGATCTTTTATAATGTACTTTTAAACATTAAAATCATAAGCTGCTAATCTAGGCCACATCTAATCATAAACTATCGGGGTTTGCTCAGGCAAGACAGCATATCATACCACACAATCAGATATAAACTGATTGTACAATAGCTAGAACCAAATATGGGCAATATCCACAACCAACGGGAAACAGCTAGAGAGGAACTTAATGAGATTAAAACAGGCATGGACTTGTTTTGTGCACCTTTAAAAGAGAAAACCCAGCTCACTAGATATAGCAAGTACACTATGTTTAAGGCAAACCACAAGGGCAGGGGGGTGATTGCAGCACTGGCAGAATCAGAGAGCCAAAACCAATTAGTATCCTCCTCTACCTAATTCAAAGGAAAAGAAAAAAATCCATTACAAAACTTGATGAACAGTAAAAGACTATTTTTCTACGATCCAAGTCCCCCCCCCCTTTCTTTTTCTTTTCTTTTTTTTTGAGGAGGGTAGAATGGCTGCCTTTGGTAGAGCTGCTCTTGAGAGCACTAACAGCATAAAGAACGCTACTATGAACAAAGCATCACCCCACTGTCTTCAGGGATGAACCTCGATTCCCCAGGACGCTAGGAGAGTAACCTCGAGGTCTCCTCATTCAAAAGCACAGTTTCTGCATTCGTTTCCCAATCGGCCTGCAGAGCTGCACTTCCCATGTAAATTGTCCTGCCATGAAGCCACCAGGCTTGTCATTTGAAGCGACAACATACACCTGCACCGGGGAATGCACAAACCTTCAGGTTCTTCCTCTATTTCAAGGAAGTGGCAAAAGCAGCACCATGAAGTGTCCTGGCTGCTGCGGCGGGAGGCCGGTGGCTTGCACAACACTCGCATCCTTCTAAAATTGCTCTTCCACACAAGACAGTAAGAAGGCTTTGCTGTCTGGCCTGCATTTGCCAGTTGCTTTTTTGCTTTAATTAAGACAATTAAGTGCCATTATTAAAAGAACAGTTTTGTGTATTAATAAAAGTGTTTTCCAAACAGAAAGCCTATGACACAGAATGCTTGATATAGTTTTTAGAACATTTTCTCAAGCAACGCATAGGAATATGGTTCAGAGGTTTCACATTGTTTTCAATGGTTTCAGCATTATAACCAGAACAACCCCAGATGAAACTGCAGGACATGTGATATGCTAAGCTGATACTGGAAGCTCACAAGCCAACGTACTGCCACATAACCCAGGCAGCATACTAGTTAAGTTTAAAACAGTAACATGATATGAAAGCGTAATGAGGGGTTTTCTTCTGAATGCTTAGTACTTCCAAACTCAATATACCGATTTCTAGTTTTCAAGGGAAAGCCAGAACTTTTGTCCTGAACAACAAACAAGACAGCTAACTGTCCTGCCAACCAAGCCTCCAGCTACTTTCATTCCCTGTTGCTCTCTCTTCTGCCAGATTTTTTGGTGAGAATTGCAAGATTTTTGAAAGGCACCTGTAAGTTACTGCTTTCAGCGAAGCATAAAAAAATGCAAAGCCATCAATCTAACTACAACATACAGCTTAGCTCATAAGTACGTCTTTGAGGGATACAACTTTCTTATCAGGAACTATTTTAAATAAACCACATAGCATACAATAATACTTCCTCATACCTCGAGCCACGCAACGAGGTATGTTGTTGTCTACAATAATGCTCAGTTCAACAGCACCCAACCTTATCAAGGCTAGTTTTGTGAAGAATTTCTCATTTATTGATGGGAAAAACAGCTTTTAGAAAGCTCAAAGTTTCCTGACATTAACTTCAGTGTACTTTCTACGTCCGTGTTGGCAGAAGGGTCAATCCTCTCCCCACCCAGCTTGGGAAGGAGAGTCCTGCAGAGAGGCAGGTCCCACTAGATGTCCCTGTAGAGCTCCCGAGCCCTGCACCTCCTCGCCGCCGTTTTTCTTAAGGTGACTGTTTTAAGTTCAAGACTGAGTTCTGCAAAAACCTTTAATAGTTTCAAACCAAAAAGCACATTAATTTAACTGTATTCCCTTCCTTCACCAAACCCATTACTCATTAACAATGTATAAATCCGAACAGGAAAAGCATTACCTAGATCAAAATAGTTTCTGACCACTTCCATGGCTGTTTTTCCAAAACCAGACATACACAGTTAAGTGAAACTTAAATATATGCTAAACACTAAACAGCTCTGTATGTACATGAGGACTTCCAGCTATAACTTCACTCCCTGAGCTTCATTTTTGCACTAACAGGCTCCAAATGCTCATAAACATGGAATTAAATCCACGAAAAGAGGCTTCTTGTCTTCTCACTATCAGAATCACAAGAACACGTCCTTCAACGTGCCCATACACGCACACACAAAATGCCTTATACTCAAAACATTTCAACATTCATTTGCTATTTGAAAGGGATTTCAGACTTTTTCATGTTGCTTTCTCCTGCTAAGAACAGTGAAGGACTCTTGCTAGAAAAGTGAAAAAAATTAGAAAGCAGAAATACTTCTATGATGCTACAACTTGATGCTACAACTTGAATGAAAATTGTACAGCCCATTAAGCACTATGACAATTTATGAATATAAGGACTGAAAATAAGGACCTCTCCCTGAGCTCAGTAATGCTCTGTATTTTAATACTTTAGAAATCTGCCATATTTAAGTTCAGTCTCACAGAAAAGTCTGCTAGCACTAAATCCTTGCAAATTGATAAGGAAGAGAGTTTCACGCAGGCAGGACAAAGTTTCCATGATCAACACACAACATTCTTCAAATAGGGACTGTACACACAGCTTTTTCAGAACATAGTTTTTTATACTGACACAGTAGGAAGCAGATACGTGCCTTTAAATAAAACAACCTGTTAATCATTGATGAATGAACAGTCAACATTTTCAACAAAGGCCGCAGATAGGCTATCGGGCCTCCGAACACTTGAACTCAGTGCAATGAAAAACAAACTTACTATACATATATATTCACAAGGTACTTTTCATTACCAAAATGCATATCACCTTCTCAGAGGATACCTTAAATTTTAATGTTACCTTATACAAATGGCTTTTTTCAGATGGCAGTATTTGTTTAAGCATTCAAAATTAAAGCAAACTTAAAAGAAAAAGGTTCCGTGCACTCCCAACAGGGTAAGACTTCAGTTCTGGGAGAAACAAGGACTACAGATCTCTTCCCTATCCACCACCTAAAAATGCTTTTGGTGTACTTTGATGCAATGAGAACATACCGCATTGAGGATGCCAGCAATTAAAAGACAGAAAACAAAGTTTCCTTCAAACTGGCAACTACCTTTTTCCTTTTACAGCACTTAAATCCAAGACAAAAACTTCTAGAACATAACAACTGCTTAAAGAACGACTGCAATGCCAGCCTGCAAAACACGACCTACCACACATGACTTTCCCACCTTTACAAATAAATTGCTTTGTCGTGCCTCTGTTTGCAGCTTTTCTTAGTATTATGAACTTGAAATTAAAAGCTTCCATTGCAGTAGCAGCATTTGGATTGCTAAGACTAGCTGCTAAAAATGAAAAAATTAATAAAAAAAAAGGCACATCTCATCTTAATACCGTTTATGAAGTTACAAGCAACAGGTTGTCCATGGAAAATGAGGGAATACCAGCTCCTTGCAGCAGCAAGCCGAAGAAAGGACAGGCACATCCCACAGCATCCCGAGACAGGGAACGAGGCATCCCAGCTCCCTCAACAACCGAGCTTCTTGCCAAGGAATTGCCACTGTCCTTTTAGGAAGGCCTGGGACTTCAATACCAGCTTTATTCAACAGGAATTATATAAAAGAAATCTCAAAAACTCTACAGTTTCATTTTCACGAAGTGACAGCTTTAACTGGAATAATTAGCTCATCTCCTCCTTCCTCTTTCTGCTCTTGGCTTATGTTTTTACACACATATTCTGGACCCTACTTTCTTTCTAACGTATTCAGGCACATTTAAAACTTACTGTAATACCCAAAAATCCACGAGGGAGATTTTTCAGCAAGTCCTCTACTACCTCAGAGGTGAAGATAGCAAACTAATTTAGCAAGCAAAATTGGAATGAGAACCCAAATAATTTTTTATGCACTAACCTTCTCCAACCTTAACTGGCTAATTCACTCTGTAAGTCTAAGGAACGCATAAAAAGATGACAGTAAATATTATAAGCCTGTTAATAGTTGACTATAAATTTCGGACAAGCTAGAGTAGTATATTATTTAACTGCATTGCAGTCCTCATGTTCAGCTGATTTGCCATTATAAAGTGGTAAGAAAAAATAAATGACATTGCAAAGCAATGCAGAATTAAAATCATCCCGTACAAATCATTCAAATATGGCCTAGTAAAGGCCATTCAACAGTTAAATGTTTAAAATGTCCCACTTAAAAATTGACTACATACGCCTAAAGTAATTTTTTAAAATGGCTAGCCGATAACTTTCCATCAGATTGAAAACAGTAAAATTAAGCATCTGATTTACTTTTGTTAATTCTATCTTTGGGTCAATTTTGCATTTTACTTACACTGAATTACAGGCTGAACTATTACTTTCTTCCATTTCTGGAGATATTTACATACAATTCATTTTAATATAAATACATCTATTAATATTTTATGAGCCTTAGCACATAGGACACTGTGTTCTGCCAGAATGCACTTGTGGTATTTCAGCCATTTAAGTTCCCTTCTGCTTTAGCTCTCCTATAACACCAAAAAAAAAAAATCCCAAAGTTGCCGAAAATATAAATCTTTATCTGGTGATGTTGTAATGCCTTATCAATTAAAAAAAAAAAATATCTAGATGCGTAGCAAAAAGCCTCTAAAACTAAACACACTCCCTTTTCTCGGTAGCCCAGAAGTAGTGACTTAAATTATTTTCATACTCATCGAGACAATGATTCATTAAATGGTACTGCAAAAGTCCCACAGCACAGAAAGCCAAGAGGCGGCTTCTTCTGTCACATCCACAAGCACTTAGGAACAGCAGTGGAAAGCGGCTGCAGCAGGAGGACTCTCTGGTACGTCCTGGCCTGCTACAGAGGGGAGCAGTTGGCTGTGTCTCTGCGTACCAGAGACAACACTCCCAGATCATCCATCGTAAGTGACCAATCAAAGAAAATTGACGGAAAACCTTTTTTTCCTGTACACTCTACAGATATCCCATTCACATTTTTGTAGTGCTCATGACCATCTCTGTGAGCAAAACTATTACATATGAACTTAGGAAGTTTATAGCAATAAAAGAAAGTACATAATTGATCGAAGGATTGCAACAGTGATGTCAAATATTTTAAAAAACGGAAATAAGATCTTACAATGGGATCCTTTGTAAAACGTGCACAAAGATGACAGTGTTTACCGTACTTGTACTTTGCCATTTGCACAATCTAGCTTCTCCCTTCCATAAAAAAGCTTTTGTCCAAGGATATAGACAAAGCAGCTTTTCCTATAGTAGAAAATTTAAATACCGTATGAAACACTTTACTTCATACATGCTTACACAGCAAGCTTACCCCAGTTAGGAAAGAGTGGCCAAATTTAACAATGTTGAAAAGTCAGCCAGTAAATTTCCTTCACTCTTTTTTTACCCTGTTCACTTCACCATGTAAAACACTGCTACTTTCAACAGACATAATGTAGTATCCAAAACCTATTTCAGAAATTTAGCCAGCATCTTGAACAACCTGGACATGCCATGCAGTAATAGATTTACACATTTATTTTTCCTCCACCTTCATGGAAGTGGTATCAATTTGTTCTATAACAAGGATGTTTCAACAACACTAGTAGAAACACCATGTTTATTCTGCGTTTTAGTTTAACTGCTGTCAATTCTTGACCTCTGGGGAACCTGCAGTACATGTTTGAATGCAGATTTGTGAAGAATAAAGATGTGGGGAAAAATTTGTGATGTCTCTCGAGGATTATTTTCTATAAAAGCTAAGATAGTACACTAAGAAAACACCAGAAAAACCTAACTTGCTTTCTCCAGTGGAAAACTGTCCTGTAATATGCCAACAGTTACAGCTTTTCAGAAGGGCAGTATCAAAAGAGCACAAGAAGTTCTTCAGTTATTTTAGAAGTGTTACAGCAGAATAACCGATAGAACAAAATAATCTCTTAAAGTTTCAGGAGTACTGGAGAGCCGTCTTTTAATAAGCCATTTACTGTTTTAACTGATTTAACTGTACAGCCATACATCTCATTTACCTCAGAGAGGTCAAAGTATTTTTTAAGACAGATTATTAACATCTTCATGGAACATTTCTATGTTGTCACCATTACAGTACCATAGCACGCCTAAAAAGTTAGCTCCTATGAAATATAATTGAGGGGGTAGAATGGTGTTATTTGAACTCATAATAATTTTCTTGACTCTTAAAGGTCAAGAAAAAGTTTCTATCAGTTTAAGTCACTTCAAACTGAATAGCAATTTTTTCTACACTTTACATTTTCAAAAGTACAGATCCCATAGCATTTAAGTGTACTTCTGAGGGTCCAGTGCTTACACAAAGCGGTGTAAAGCCAGGCACCCATGGAAAGTGCAGATGGGAAAGTAAACATCACCTCTGGTAAGACTCCCAAGTTACTCAAAAGTTACTGAAGTTGTACTACTGGGCAAGCTCAAAAGCCTAAAAGATAGCTTGAGTACCATTTGATCACACAGAATGAAATCTAACTACTACCTTGCAAGTTACCAAAAACCCATGACTCAGTAGAACAAAAATTGTAGTATTTTACTATTTGAAAGAGAAGGAAAAAGCCAGAGCCATTGAAAATTAAAAAGCTATATATGTATATATTAATGGCTCAATTTCCAAATATTAATTTAAAAAAAAAATAAAGAAAATAACAATTTGCAAGAGATGGTTCTAAAACACAGCAGTCATCAAATCTGTGTTCTGTCAGAAAGGGTATTTAGTTCCAAACACTTGACAAGAAAATGCAGAACTCCCACACAATTTACAGCTGTTATCCTTTTACTCTGCTGTAAAAGCAGATTTCACTTGTGTGAAACTCTGCTTCACTAAATGTTGCTTGTGGCAGCAAATTCTGCAAGCATTTGTTATGCCAGTATTTCTTTGTTAGGTGTTAGAATAATTTCAAAATATCTTTTTGAGCTTATGAACTGCAACACTTAAAAGTTTTTAATAACATATGCAGCTGCAGAACATCACCAGTATTTGAACAGTATAAGCAATGCTAATGTATCAGCACACTTACTGGTATACTGGAAATATGTTATGGGAATAAATTAAGGCAGCAAACCCCAGTGAATAACACAGCTAACTGGCCCAGGAAGCAACCACGGCATAGTATGAAATCAGACACTAGAATAATTTCTGTTGGCTTGCCTTACTAATATATTAACAAGAATATATTCTGTCATGCAACCGGTAGGCTCTATCCTTTCCTGAACACCCAGGCAGCTGTACTTCACACAGTTTAATAGGCAGCTGCTACCTTCCACATCTGCTTCTCAGAGCTTTCCCTGAGTTTATTACTTGCCACTACTCTTCCCAAGGTACTGCGCTACTCGTGCTCAAATCTCCAGTGGGCAGTTTCCTTGATTATAATGTCCCACTTGGGAATAAACAGGCAATCCCTTCAGAAAACAACCGGTGTAGCTATTTACATTAACTTCCATAAACATTATATTAAAAACCTGAGAAACAAGTTTCAATACTGCCCAATTTATAAACTGAGAGCAATATCTGAAAAGTATGTTCTAGGGATCCTGACTGGCTATACAATTTCAAAATAGATGATTTGAAGATCCACATTTTACGTACTGTCATGCTAGGTCTATAACTCTACAAACCAAAAATCAAATTATACACCCAAAGTCTAGAAAAATTATGACAAAACCTGTTCATCAAGTAATTTATTCATACTCTAACATAAAACAGACCTAGGTTAGGGAAATATGAATCCCAGGATGTAATTGTTCTTAAGTCTGTACAGGCAAAGTCCTGATGTTTCCATATTTCTAATTTCAGGAAAATTTTTCAACAGCTATCCTTTAACACATCAGAATATCTACTATTTAAAAAAAAAAAATCTCTTTTTTTCCTCTTTTTCCTCTTGGAAAAACTGGTTTGCTCATCTTAGCAGAAAGGGAAGCCAAGAGAAAAGTAATTCGCCGTTTTAAATGAGTTAGTTACCCTAACTCCCCATGCACACAAGCAAAGAATTTCCTTTGTGTAGAAAGGCAGAAGCCACACTGACACTTCTGCTTATACCAGAAGTTCAGCAAATGCTTTTGCTAATTCAGTTCGTGTCACCAAATTAATAAAGCACACAGTTCAAAGGACTCAGCCAACAACTCAATGTTTAGAAAACAAGAAAAAACCACAAATTTATTTCAGAAAATAAAAGACTACTGATACAATTTTAAGATACAGCTAAGCTGGTCTACTGGCCACCTGATACCAAGAGGAGCAACCCCATCTCCCTTCCCCTCCGCCCCCCCGTGATGCTGATGTGACCCTGCAGCAAGCTGATGGAAGAAACTAGAATGGCAGTAAATTAACACCATTGAGACTTCAAAAACAAAAACAAACAAAAGTCCCCATATTTAGACTCTTTAGATGTTTCCAGGTCACTGCAAGGTCGGTCAGAGATGCCTTTGAAGTGTCTGACTGACTTAGGAGACAGGAGAGCAGGACCTTTTCTTTCAGAACCTGTTAGCTCTGAAGGAAGTTTAGCTGCATCATTAAACCCCAAAGGTGGCTGGGAGCAGGAATTACCTTCAAACATCTAAAATGGAATCAGTTATAGAGACAATAATAAGTAAAGACTTGTCTATTTCTGGCAGGGAGAGGGGAAAAAAAATGGTTAAATTAAAAAAAAAAAAACTTACTTATGTATGGAGAGAAGCAAGGTACAAGGAATGAAACCTTGCAACAGCCTGATCAGGAAAATAGGGAACTTTCCTTGAAGGTTTAAGTGCAGGTTAATCAACAACTTTCTATAGCACTTTTGGTATTCTTGCTTCTGTCCCTATGCAGTGAGAAAGAACCACGTTGGGGTTGTTTTTATTACCCTCACAAGGTTTTGTATAGCTTCGCACATTTGTAACCCTCATCCTGAAAGGCAGCACATTCACATCTGAAGGTAGAAACGAATGGAGCAAGCTATTAAAAATGTACAGTAAGAAGCTATTTTATTGTACAAGCATAAACAACTGAAGTGTTGGGCTTAAGTCCGTGTTTTTTTCAGAAGAAAAATCAACAGCCTGAAAGAACAAGCAATGCAGTACCATAGTGATCGGAGCATTAAAGAACATACCTGAAGTAGAAGAGGCCTCATGCCATCAAAGGAAGAAAGAAGTACCCCAAGTAGCTCAGACAGAGAATAACAAAGATTTTTAAGCTGAGTAAGGACTGCTCTTCCTGTCACCTCAGAGTACAGAACGTAGTAGTAGCACAAATGATAAGAGTGAAGAGAGAAATACAATTTTGTTCACTAGCTTAAGTCCTCCACTTGGCGTGAAAAAACTGATCTCTGAAGAAAGTGGGTTTGTTAGTATGTTGAGAAAAAAATATTTTAACATAAAATACAAGACATGCAATACTTCATATATGCAATAGAAAATAAAACATTTTCCGCACAGCCACCCAAGCCCTTCCAACCACAGGAAAAAACTTGATGATAAGCTTTACTCGTTATGACTCTCAGGCAACAGGTAAACCAAGGTAACTGCAAAATAAGCACATCTAGGGAACTCCTCTGTTGCACAGACTCGGGTGTGAGTTGCCCGCTTACCAGTGAGGCATTCACCAGTTCTGGCAATGCTGAAGGTCTTCCACCAGTCTACGCGGACAAGCACAGAAAAAATGCCTATCACTCTGCATCTAATATATTACCTTACAGAATTAAAAAGAAAAAGGATACTTTCGCCACAGTTGTCATCAAATGAGATGGAATGGAAAGTGTAGTGAGGCAAAGGACTAACATATAGTCTTAGCTATGCTCAACTGCTATGTCTGTCAATTTTTGTTTTATTTTTCTTTAAGAAAAATAGGAGCAGTACATTGTTCAGAGTGCTTATAGTCACTTTTTGCAAAATTAAAAAAACATATTACTAATATTAATTTTTAGTAGAAAAACCTGGTCAGGTATGGTGGGAATATCTTAATTAAAGCAAGAAAAGCTGCTCTCTCTTCCTTTCTTCTGCAAGCCTCCAGGGTATATCACTTAAAATAATAAGTTACAACCCAGAAGAGTTATAAAACATTTAGAAACATACCAGTAAGGAAAGGGATTCAACCAGTAGCAAAACTGACATGGATAAACCAAGAAGTTTCCACTGGATCTAGTCATGCTTCTGATTTCAGACATTCCCAAAGATCCAAGAGATGAGTTTTAGAGAATCAAGCTTCTCAGATTTCAGAAAAATAAGGACATGCCCCCATTCACTCAGTCACGTCAACCCCGTAGTGGCTCCTGTCCTGTTCACTGAGGTGGCTAACCCAAAAAATAAGATGCAAAACAAACCAGACAGGAAAATATACACAACGCTATACTTTGTGGGATTAATACATAGATTTTTCAGAGCAGGTAAGTTCAACAATGGACAAACCCACTTCTCTGTTCGGTGACAGTCACAAAGGCAGTGAAATCATTTCTATACTAAAAAGCTTTCCAGCACAGAATTTAAGTCACCCAAAGCAATACCCTGAAATGTGCCAGACAACTGGACATGCTTGTGTTTGTGTTTCAATTATTCTTCCTTGATTATCACTTCACAGCCCTCAGAAATGAAGCTGGTAAGTCAATTCCCAGGTACAATTGGGGAAAAAAAAAAACCAAACCAACACCAAAAATGTTACAAGTTAGATGGCAAACCCCACATGTTTAACGAAGAGCAGTTTTACTGAGACCTGTGGCCATTTCCCCCTGGCTCGCTTTCACAGCTGCAGCACTGACAGGAAACTTCAAGTCACTTGTCTTCCCTGAGAAGTTGCAAATAAGCAAATGATGAAACCAGCTGCATTTTGTAATACAAAATAGAGGTCTTGCAAACTAAGTGAACTGGGCTTTGGGGCTTTTGCTTGGCTTTTTTAAGCTATGAGTAACTGTGGTGCAATCTGAACTTTAATACTTATCTGTTCAGAAGCAGTTAGTTGTAATTTTTGCAGTTCAAATGTAATTTCAATGGGCCATTACGATAAAAAAAAATTCTGTGGATTGTATTTTACAGTAATTGAGAAAGAACCACAAAATGGCTTCAGTGCATACAGCCTATAGTATGTCTATCATATCTTAAATAAGAGAATTGGTGAAGGGACTAAAGCAGTGTCACATGGTCTAGAAACTTACTTTTTTTTTTTTTTTTTTAAAAAGTGTATGCCAGAATATTCAAAGAATAATAACAAATGGGTTCCTCAACAACGGACTAAGCCTACCCCTGGAAGCTCGGCACAGCCATCCACCCTCAAAAGCAAAACCTAAATCTGAATATCTCCCCTCCTCCAACAATCCTCCTTAAACATAAGTTACAGGTTTCACACAGAAAATTATTGTGTGATGTTCACTGGTATGCATTGCAAAAGAGGCATCAGAACAGGTTCTAATGGTCCTTTATGTCCTACATGAACTATTGAGCAATTCAAGTTTAAAAAAAATTTAAAATAAATCAAACCTTAACATTCAACTAAAAATTATGACAAAGGAAAAAACAAACAAAACACTGAAAGTATCTCCACTGCCAGGCTAGTATGACTACTGTTGAATAGGCAGCCATATGGATTAGTGGTCAAGCACCATGAGAATCAAGAGGTTACAGGCCCACTTCATAGAAAGCTACACGATTTTAAATAAGAAATTAGATGCTTCGACAATTAGCATCTCATCAAGCTTTCAGTAATGAAAGTAAAATATATATTTTATTTTCTGACTCCTCAGATCTACTTAATAGGAAGCAGCTCCACTTCAGTACGCCCAACTGTACACTGATACGAAAACTGAAACAAAGGAAGGTTAAACAGCACAGCATGCCAGCCAAGTTCCCCAAAACATAGTTCAGGATATATATATATTCTTTTTAAGCATCCATTTTAGGGAAGTATATTGAGGTGAAAACATTTATAGATTGGACTGATAATTATAGATTGGACTGATAATTAACATGGTCAACAGAAGTATTTCCTCTGTTTCACTGTAACTTCTTCTACAACTTTCAGTATAAATCAGACTATGAAGTAACTACAATTATCCCTGACTGTGATATCTGAGTTCTTTGATAACTCAAAAAAGAAAAGGAAAAAAATTAGCCCGCTACCTAACATTTGACATCCTAAGGTTAAATTTCTCACGTAAAGGCTTGAAACTATCTGTTCCACATAAAATGCTGTGCTTGCTGTGGAAGCCAACTGTGTAAGTAACAGGACACACACACACACAAAAAAATCTTATTCCAGCTTTCTGTGTGATTTCATTCCTTCAGACAAGTATCAACAACTAATCCTAATTAAATGTTTAGCAGAAATCCCCCTGCTTGTTTGCAGATCCTTCTCAAACAAAGTTTTCACAGGATGAAAGACCTCTTATGGAGAGCTGAAACAAAGAGGCACAGCCTGCCAGAAATAAGAGGGTGGTGGAAACAAGTATTGTGATATTTCAAGTACAGGCTCCATCTCCAAAGGCCTGCTGTCGCAGTTAGATCAATCCAGACAGGGTCTGCTAAAGATGCACTGATCATAAAGACGGTGTCTGGTCTTCCCACATACGGTACTACATTCAAACTAGAGCCATTCTGACTATGAGCAGCAATGCTGGATTAAGACTGTAAAAATGTCTCTCGAAGTCTGGCTCCAGGAGTGAGATAAGACTCTCAGATGTAGGAGAAAAATGAGTGAACGCAGCTGGTAAGTGAACCAGACCCTGCAATAAAAATAGGAAGCTACAATCTTCCCCACATCCCTGCCCACCACGCAGACCGCCCATGCAGTCTGTCCGGTACCAAGGTGGGAAGCGGGGAAACACAGTGACCCTTCCCACTTCTCCCATGATTATAGGACAAATTCACAAATTGTTAAAAAGTAGTAAAATAAACTGACATAATTGAATTGGCTTTCTGCCATGCAACACCATTTTTCACTGCTGACAACTAAAAATGAAAATCATCCCAATCCTTAGATATCACAGATCCATTCCTATTTATGAGTAAAATGAAGAAGTTATTAAACTGCCATAAAAAAAATGAATACTGCCTCTAAAGCAAAAGGCAGAGAGGAAAAAGAAAAAGTCAGATTCAGATATTTGGCACTA
Organism: Aptenodytes forsteri; assembly: GCF_000699145.1. NCBI lineage: Eukaryota > Metazoa > Chordata > Aves > Sphenisciformes > Spheniscidae > Aptenodytes > Aptenodytes forsteri. Next base: position 235,901 of record NW_008794911.1, on the reverse strand, counting down.
GCCCTCTCTGAAACTTACTGCTGATGGTCTGAGTGAAAGAGGCCACGCTAACCCCCTGTGCGTTGTGTACCCCAGATTACAAAGCACATCCTAAAATACTGGGGGTGGGGGGTAATTAAAAAACCCCCCAACAACAAAAAACAAAAGAACTCACAAAAGTTTCCGGTACCAAGGTGGGAAGCGGGGAAACACAGTGACCCTTCCCACTTCTCCCATGATTATAGGACAAATTCACAAATTGTTAAAAAGTAGTAAAATAAACTGACATAATTGAATTGGCTTTCTGCCATGCAACACCATTTTTCACTGCTGACAACTAAAAATGAAAATCATCCCAATCCTTAGATATCACAGATCCATTCCTATTTATAAGTAAAATGAAGAAGTTATTAAACTGCCATAAAAAAAATGAATACTGCCTCTAAAGCAAAGGCAGAGAGGAAAAAGAAAAAGTCAGATTCAGATATTTGGCACTAGCCCTCTCTGAAACTTACTGCTGATGGTCTGAGTGAAAGAGGCCACGCTAACCCCCTGTGCGTTGTGTACCCCAGATTACAAAGCACATCCTAAAATACTGGGGGTGGGGGGTAATTAAAAAAACCCCCAACAACAAAAAACAAAAGAACTCACAAAAGTTGGTTTGTTTTTTTTTTACTTTAGTAAGATTTACAAAGTTTTCTGACAAATATAAAGCTGACAAAATTAAGAGAGTACATTAAAATGGACTAATTATACAGATATTTTTGTTGCCAGGAATCTATTTTATACAATACATTAGAACCTAAAATTATGTCAAAAGCTTCCATGTAAGAAAACTTTCATTAGGAAAAGACACAAATAAGCTACCAGCACTTAGTACACAGGAATGCATTTATAGTACTCCTGTTATACAGTATGAGGGAGTTTAGAAAATGCTGTCAAACTTCATTAACAGGAATGTTATGCTACTTAAAATTACTAAAACATTCCAGGCTTCTTTTGACTATCCTATGCAATAAAGCAAACCTATTAGCAGTACATTATAGCTGAGATGGCAAGAATTTGCTAATAGTTTCATGCTGATTAAGCAACATGCAGTAAGCAGTGCCCTGCCGCTCACTACGGCAAACATGGCCCTCCCCCATGCTGCTGAATTATAGTTCCATGCTCAGCATTCAGTGGATCAGCTGGAGCCACCAGCCTTTAGAGAACATTCTCATTGAAACTACAAGTATAATAAAGTATTGCAGCACTATCTGCGAAGCTATTAAAAAAAAAATGCTTTTAAGGACATGTATGCATTAAAAAATCTCTACACTAATGTATATAGCAAAGCTCAGCACATAAAGCTGTTCTTGAAAGCTGACAGAAAGCAGCTGTTCAGCTGCAGAAGACACAGGTTGAATGGAAGCTGAACCTTCTGGGAGTCTCCAAGAAAAATATATACTAGGGTAAAGGGCATGTTATTTTTCTACTATAGCCATCAGTAAGTGATGCACCTTTAAATGTCTGTTGCATTTGTTTGATGACTTAGCTAAAGCAGCATATCACAAACAAGTGACATTTAAAGCCTTACTATTTCTAGAAAAACAATAATTTACCATGAATAAAGCAGACAGAAAAACAAGGTCTTCAATGTATTTAAAATTACTGTATACAAGTTTTCACAAGAATACTTTGCCATTGATTTCTATGCCGTTTTCTAAGCTTCTCTAAAAAGGTGACTTACGGGCAACTGCAGGCATTGTAGAAGCTCCAAGTTCCAGGTCCCATGAGGGTCTGTAAAGTAACAGTGCTGCAAGCTGATCAGCCAGCTGCCCAGAAAGCTTTCTCCAATGCTGCTGTCAATAAATAGAGCTTATTCAGCTTGATGACTTAAAATTTTGCTGTTCAGCCACATCTAATACAACAGCTATATTAAAAATATAAAGCTTATTGGAAAACTTTAAATACCTGAATAGGCTGTAGGCTAACATTACTCCAAATGCTTTTGTCTTTACAAGAGTAGCAATTGAGTATATAGGGTGATTAGCTCTATCTTCTAAATAACACTTAGTGGAAGTATTAATAGCTGTGCTTTTTAGATAGATTACCATTGAAATGGGGGATTAGAGGATGGGCAAACAATCTGGCATGGTGACAGTACAGCAATCATAACAAAACCTGCAACGAAGCCTCAAGGTACGATGAGCCTTGCAGCCATCATTCCTCTCAGAGAAACACAGGACAAGAGTTACAGGAAGATGTTAAACTGCTAAACTCTGATAAAAACACATGTGCATAACTTTACATTTTAGCATATAGAATCATCTATATTGAGCAGAACTGAAGTTCTATGCCATCTTTCGCCAAGGCAGTACAGAGCTTTTGGCCATACTGGCATACCATAACAAAATGGATCTAGTAGCAGCAAGAAGTTAAAAATATCAATTAAAAAAAAAAGTCACTCTTGTCATAAAGCATGCCTTTATTGAGATGCTTAGCATAATAAATTAACATGAAAAGATCCCCCCAGCTTGAAAAGGATTTGGAACAAGAAGCTGTTTGATATGGTTTTGATAGCTTGTTTCTGTAGGCTTCTTTCTCCACATAAAACCTTCCCTCAAGCATCATTGAAGCTTACAGATGACACAAAAGCCATTTTCACACACTATTCATCATTTCTCACATACATAAACATAATTTCAACTAACAAGTAATCTCTTAAATGGTTAAATTAAATTAGATGTTAAGCTCCCACTTACTCATTTAGCTCATTATAAAAATAGATTATCTAAAATTTCATTATTTAACATCAAAACTCATTTTCACCTGGCAGGTTTCAACCAACAGTGAACAGATTAGACTTTTGTGCCTCTAAAAACCATCAGTCCCTGTACTAGATCATCCTTTACTAAATCTGCATTCAGATCCAGTATTCTCTCACGTTTACTGTGTAACACTGAATATAATTAGTGGGTTCCATGACAGACAGCAAGATTTTGTACAAGGTGCAAGACAAAGTCACTGTACAACAACTCAAAGCAGAGATTGCAATTTAATTTTCAAAGGAGCCTTCGGTATTTTAGGATACTGCATTTCTTTGACATCCTTACCGTCTCCCAGTACCTTGGAATGGGACATTCACCAGCCTGCCTGAAGCAAACAAGCCTTAAGGCAAAAAGCAAAAGAGGGAAAAAATGTTTGGCATGAAAATTAATATATTTCTTGTTTTTCCAATACTTTAAATGTGTATTGTTCTTAAAACCCCTCTGACCAGGAAAAATACTTCTACTTTTGGCACTTAGGGAAATGAAGTTCACAGCTCCACTGGAAGCATTTTAAAATTAAATTCCCATCGCAAGTTGGGCTCTTCAACCAGGGGATCAGGCCCAGCCAGCACGGATTCATGAGAGGCAGGGCCTGCTTGACCAACCTGATCTCCTTCTATGACCAGGTGACCCGCCTAGTGGGTGAGGGAAAGGCTGTGGATGTGGTCTACCTGGACCTCAGTAAGGCCTTTGACACCGTCTCCCACAGCAGTCTCCTAGAGAAGCTGGCGGCTCACGGCTTAG
>NW_008794911.1:214251-231517 GCF_000699145.1 Aptenodytes forsteri | reverse complement strand
GAAGTGGTTGAGTCACCATCCCTGGAGGTATTTAAAAGACATGTAGATGAGGCGCTTAGGGACATGGTTTAGTGGGCATGGTGGTGTTGGGTTGACGGTTGGACTCGATGATCTTAGAGGTCTCTTCCAACCTTAATGATTCTATGATTTTTAACAGGACCAGAAGCTGGCTGTTTATGTATTGTCACCTCCAGCATACATACCTACTCAGCTGTTTAGTTTGCATGTTAAAGTTTCCAAATAAACCATAAAAATCCCACATATATTAGCATCCATCATTTATATTGGAGGGGAGGCAGATACGAAGGATTAAGAAAAAATGTCACAAGTCCTAAATTCAGAAGACGCTGCCTCCGCAATATACATGCTCCAGCACACAATCAAAACTTTGACATTTTGTTAGGGCTGCTTGAACCCCCTCAAACTCATGTATTTTAATGACTTAAGACAAAGAACATCTACTATTACATCATGCATAACATTTTTCTGGTAATGAAGGATAAAGTAGAAAGCCAAGTCTCATGCCAGACAAGACATATACACACAACAATAAGTCAAGACTTCAGTTTAAAATTCTGTTCCTTAAGATGAACAGAGAAATTCTGTCCATCTAATAGGATAAACAAAAGTGTTAGTAGTTGGCGCTTTTATGTAAGAGTTATTTCAAAACTTGAGCAAAGTAGGAGTACTTCCTTCAGTAGCTGTTTAAGACCACACAGAAAAGCCTATAAGTAATTATGCCACGGTGCTGCTAAGATATTTTCTAATTCTCAACTTTTAACTGAGCTAGAATAGGCTACAATCACTCTAATTTTAATATCGTGATTCCGTTTTGCAAAAGTGTACCGAATAGCAGGATGAATATTTTTAGAAATACATCCAACCCACCGTGCCTAACTTCAAGAAGTTAGAGATTTTTTTAAGATCACTTTCAAGGGGTTTTTTTAAATGCTAAAGGCAAGTACACAATTGTACTGTTAAAGACTATCTCAAAATCCCAGAAATACTCAGCAACAGGCTATATGTACTGCTTACAGCAGAACTAAGCAAAGCAATAAAATTCTCATGGGAATCTCAACCAGGTTGCTTTTTTTTTTCCCCCTACAACAACTAAAAATAGACATATTTATCCTTTGACTGTATTTCTTAGTCTGTTTCTCTCTACTTGCAGACAGTTTGTTGGCGCACAGTTTCAGGACAGAAAGCATGAAACACCCAGCCATGCATTTCTGCACTTTCTTCCTCTTTATTTTCCTTACACTAGCAAGAATTTCTTTCATTTTCAAGAACAGCTACTTCTGCAATTCAGTATCCAGAGTACGTAAGTATACTTTTGTCACTTAATTTTACGTTTCATCATTCAAACAGATGTTAAAATAAAGTAAGTCTGCAACTACCACTTTACTTCAATAAAATTATACATTAAACCAGCATTTTTTTTCAGGTGACAGTTAAGATATAAAAAGATTTAGTATTTGTGGAATTTTATTTACTTTACAACAATTCTGAGGCTGCACTCAAGCCCAGATCCAACCATACCAAGGACACCACAGAAGCCTGGTCCTCACTGCTCAAATCACAGTTCAACATAATAATAGTGAAGCAAAGCAGCAGTTTCTGGACAGACAGTAAGGAGGCACTGCGAGCAGATGAAGTGAGAGCAGGATAAGGATATGGAATTCCTGAGACCACCTGTAGACACAGTATTTAAATACAGCCCTTCAAGCTACAGTCAAAAGCTTTCCTCAGAAAGTCAGTTGCAAAGAAAGACATTGTCAGTGTAACATCCTCTTACCCCACAACATTCTCTTTATTTTTTTAAATAAACAGCATGCCAAAGACATGCAACAGCTAGAAAGCACTCTGCCTTACAGCCAGCACAAATGCCGTATGGGGTATGACCACACCATAAGTTTGGACAAAAATCTGCTGAGGCTGTAGAGCTTTACAAAGCAAGAAACGAATAAAAGAGTTTAGAGCTAGATTTTAGCAAAGCACTTGGGATTTGGGTTTTTCTGGTTTTCTATAAAAGAAAGAAAAAAAAAAAGTCAAACACAAGCACATATCAAGTTTTGCTCAACTGATGGTTACAATAGCAACTTATGAACTAGGAAAGAGCAAAAAGGGATGCAATACAGTTTTTTACACATACAGTTAACTGAAAAGTAAACAAACTTAAAGGAAAATTTACACCTTGGTGCATCACAGCCCACAACCTGCTATAGAAACAATTGCTCTCAAACTTGGGAAGAAAAGGAACTGAGACAGGTCTCTCCTTGTGAAAAGAGCATGGAAGAATAACAATAAATATCTCTCAAGTTTTACTTCCCTCACCCTAAATGTCCTCTCTTCTCAGGCAGTCACATGAAGAACATAACCCTTCAGGTTGGCAAAGGCAAGAGGAAGGAAAGCAAGTAAAGCTGAAGGCTGTAGCTTGTTACTGCGAAGGCTGCTGTGGATGACCGATTAGGATCTGCCACGGGCACAAGCGCGAGCGGCAGAGCTCGGCGAGTGAATGAGCGATGAGCGAAGGGTTGGAAGGACAATGCTGCGTAACAGCTGGGCTAGTGGCAGGGCCACACTGCCTCTTCGCCGGGGAGCTCAGCCTCCAGCAACCCACCTAAAGCAAGGCAGCCACAGAGCCCGGCTGTGAAAAGCACGCCTGGGAGGAAGCAATGAAGTCCTCTGGCATAGCTTGTGGGTGTGAGCACTAAGGAGTAACACATTATGGCATGAAAAGTACAGGGCCTTAGGGTAGCATGAAGATGCCTTTAAAAGTTAGAGTACAGCACCTGGGAGGGAGGATAAGGACAAAGTCACAGCCAGGACAAATGGACTTATTTGGGAAATTTAAAAAAAAAAAAAAAAAAGGACAATACTGATGAGTACATCTCATGAAGTTTTTGTGAAGGAGTTTAAAGTTGGTAGTTGCACTATATGAGGTGCAAATCAAGATCAAAGTGCTATCAAGAAACAGAACAGTGGCCCCTGATTTTTTTATATCTTTATATATCTAATTATATATATATACAGAATATATGTATATATATTCATACACACATATATATAGTCCCCTGTGTCTAAAGCACAAGGCAGTTATGCATGACAGCCATCTATTAGCTCTTTGAATTGGATGCAGATAACCAGGAATTGATATGGCTGATGCCAAGCATGTTGATAGATCATCAGCGGTGGGGGGAAGCACCTTTATTCAATTTCAACAGGAAAAGCAATCAAATCAAAGTCGCTCAAGAACCTCATATTTAATGTTACAACACTTTTACCGCAGGATGAAGCTTCTTCTAAATACTTAAAGAACAAACAATGGTTATGTGCAACATGGTATGAAGTTTCTTTTGTAGCATGAATCATTTCTAAACAATATCCTGGCAATCCGTCAAGCTGTCTAGAAAAGAAATGTGTATACAACACTCAGATACGTTGAACAACCAGTTGAGAGTCCAGAAAGTTTGTTAACAGTATTTTTGTTTTTATCAGACATAATATTTTATTAGAATATTTCTTTACACTAGCACCTTTGTTGAAGAAGTCCCATCACATCAGTGACACTAAAAAGGCAAGTGTGTCCTCCAATCCATCAGATCTGCAGACTGCACACTAGACTATTTATGACTATTCAGGTTGCAATAAAGGAGTATGTATGGGCTATTGACATACTTGATCACAATACCGCTTAAGCCAGCACCACTCCATCTCAGTGCTGCACTGGCAATAAATATTTGTAGAGCCAGGTGGTAACTAGGGCAGCAAAGTGATTCAACTGAACAATAATCCACAAAAGCAAGAGAAAGATGGCAACTGCGTACGCTAGACACCACCAGGAAACTTACATCAAACTCTGCTCTTCAGCACTGCGTTTAAACAGAACACAGCAAAGCTACTTAATTTAACTGGATGATCCGAAGATCATCCAGAAGCCTCAGACAAACCATTAAAAAAAAGGAACAATTAAAACTATGTTAATTAAATTCAAAACATAATACATAATTTCAGGTTTAAGATAGGAGCCAGTAAGTTCTAATCATGAATTTGATTACAAACAGAAGTTGAAGCTAGATAATGTAACATCAAAACCCAATATAAGCAATAAGCTCAATTCATTCAGACAGCTCAACTTTTAGCTTTCATTTACAAAACTGTTTTATCAGACCGAGAACTAGAATTAATTGAAATATAGATTCCAAACACCTATGCCAGTCCTCAGAGCATCATTGTACACAAGCTCTAAGTCTCTGTCAAAAGAGTTTACAAAAGAAAAGACAGGACAAGCAGATAAAAACTGTTGAAAGAGAGGGGAAAAAAAACGCAAAGTTAAGGTTGCTTTACTTCTCAACAACCTCTCAGCCATTTCAGCATCAATAATTACAACACCAACCTAAAAATCAGAAGTCCTCTGTATACAGTACTAAGTGTGCACCCACGAGCATGTAAGGTTTTTGCAAAGCCTTCACACAGGAACTATTCCATGTCTCTGCTCATACTTTTCACCTCTTCTATGCTATTTTCAGCACTATTATCTCCTTTTCAAGATGAGAGAGGCTGGCAACTGCACGCTATTTAAAATACAGAAATACCATGGAATTAGAGTTCTGCATTTCTGTTTTGCTCCATTTCCTGCTACTGACATTCTCCATGCTTGTTTGATTGCTTCTCTGCATTAACCTAGCACGTTCATAGAACAAGCTACTAAAAAGTTACTGTCTTTCCCAAGAACTAGCTCAGAAGCCGTATTAAGATAGACCAAATTCAAAATTTATAAATGTAATCTAACACCATGTTGCCCAATTACTCACCATCACAAAAGTCTTGAAAATCTTCAATTCTTACTATGCTGTAAGATTGTTTTGTCCAAAAGTATTGTCCTTTAGCATTAGAACAAACCCCACATAAGGGCAAAACGCATTTCTCTCTATCGTTTTTAAACCAAACATATCTGGCAAGGTACGTCAGAGAACTATCAGCTGTTTGGGTACTAGATACGCATAGATTTTACTTTCCTTTTTTTAAGCACAAATGTCTACTATTCCAGAGAGAGCTGCCTAAAAAAAGAAAAAAAGTGTTCTGCATTTTATTCTACCTAGTCATACGTTCCCTATCCTTTTGTCACACTGCTGTGAAACAAATGTTACTTTCTTTAGAATTCTACAAAATAACAGCACATTTATTCCATAGACAAGCACTGCAATATTAAACAACTGCCCTGATAGTAACTAGGTAAAGACATACCAAATGCAATTGTTTATATTCAGTTATGTGCAAGAAGAAGATATGATCAAATATTGTCAAATGGGTTTTTGTTTATTACAAAGCAATTTAAGCTTCTTCTATGTCTGGAGGTTCCCGACTTAAAACCAACAGGACTGCCAACGGAGAACAACCAAGTCCCCGGTATCTCCAGCTGCTTTCAGTTTAGGCAGCAGTCAGACAAAACACCCGTTCCTTTTCCTAGGGCTGCTTTTCTGTTTAAGCATTTACTCCACCATCCATAAAGATTCTGCCGTCACCCCTGCTGAGGGTGGTATTTTGCACTACTTCGAAAGAAAAGGCAGGTGGGACAGCAGGCACCAGAACTCCTATTGCACACTAGAAATTACACTTTTCTAGATGAAAAAAAGAAAAATCAATTCTATATTATGACTGTTATTCCTTAAGCACTGCAGCTTGAGCTTCATTTGAACTAGTAAGTAGTTCTACCAGGATGAAAGGCACAGGTTTATTAATGTAAGGTGATGCCTTGGAAGTTCCACTTTACCATTTTCTGCATGAAATTAAGGTAAATAGGGGTGAAAAGTCAAAAGACTGTGTTAGCACTTGCAGAATTTTAACAGTGCTTTAGATGTTTATTTCAATTCTGAAAGCACATGAAACTGCATGTACTAAGCAGATCTGTAGCTTACTCAGCTGAGCATTCAGACACCAGTATTAGAACAAGCCAGTCAACTAAAACCAACTTGTCTCCCAGGTTATGATTTTTCAACAATTGCCTCACACAGATGAAAAAAAACCCCACAATATTAAAGACGGTCAATCTGATTTGCAGCAGCAAAGTTCAGAGGAGCATACGGGCTGTAGGCGGTGTTAGTGGGACACAGCGCCTTCTCATTCTAGGGCACCTAAATCCAGAATTACTCACTCAGACGAGAGGGACAACTATCTGCTAGCTGACTTACATATTAAAAATACTGAGACAGAGCTGATCACAAACAGCATCACTGTAAAGTGAAACTATCCAGACTTCTTGTCACTGGGTAGGAAAAAAGAAAAAGCCAGGAAAAATGTTCCTTAAAGGTTCTGGACAGACAATGTTCAGAGTTACTGATGTAACTCAGAAAACATTTCAAGCTGCTTACAAAGTTCTAGCAGCAGTTACTGAAATTACAAAAAAAAAAGTGTTTTAATGTTTTACAAGATTCCTTAAATTATAAAGCTTTTAGTTCCTTGTCATTGAAAGTTATTCTTCACCTCATTATAATAGGCATATTTCAGCATTTAACATCATTAGAATAACAAATGCTGATTTTAAGGAGTTAAGAGATTAAAAAGATGGTACTTAAAATGTAATTCAAAAATATTACATTATACATGCCACCATGAATCTGCAAACATGCTCAGTTTCATTAAGAAAAAAAACCTCTTGTATATAGCGTGCTTCCTTCATACTGTCAAATTATTTATTCCTTGGGCAAATGAATGAAATAAAAAAAAAATAGCGTGAAATTTTTTATAATAGAAGCAAATTAATTCTGGGCCCCACAAAACCAGTAATAGCCATTTATTTTAGAGGTTTCATGTTTGACCAACAAGGCAGTCTAACACTAACGATTTGCCACCAGTCTTTCAACTAAGTGACAGTCAAGAGTGCTAAGATCTCCAGAAGACACGCTCTCAGATCTTCCACAGAAACACAAAAAAATTTGTTTTCTCCATTAAAAAAAATTACAGCAATCCCACGGAAATTGCAGAGGTAAGACAGAAAGATCTTTTTGCAAGATCTTTACTACTCAGAATTAGTCAAAGCAAAACAGCCATCCTAGTGATAATCCCCTTAGTGCTTCACAGTTTATGCAATAGTCAATTACTAAAGAGGATGAAAGACAGAACAATCTTTGCAAATAGGTCACTGTCTATATTTATAATGATTAAAACCAGCCTGCTACTAAAAGTAACTTTTAATAAGCATAAAAAGTAACATTAAGACAGTGCACGCATTTTACTCTTAAATATATTCCATGTCTCCTGTGACAGAAGAAGAGGTAACACTCAACAGAAAAAGTTATTTCACATAGGTTATGCATTAGCATTGCTCAAAGCAGATTTTAATTTGTCTGTAATGATTTTATTCTAAAGTATCATCCTCGTAAAGGTAACACCTAACCATTCTTGACATGATCTCTCAACTTACCCAACTCTTTCCCTGTCTGCATGCCTTCTCTCTCAAAACTCATTAGTAGACTTTACCTGCAAACACTGCCCAAAGCTCCTTTTCAAGACCACTTCGAATGTCTTCCACTTTTGCTTCAACTCTTCTTTCCTGTTTAGGCATGCCTAAACGTGTAATTTTTTTTTCTTCAGAACAATTACTCAGGGCTCTACCGCACACTGCTGGGACTCCCATCTGCTTCTTTCAAGTATTGTCTGTCTTCTGCTACAGAATTCTCCTCTTTCGAAATTTTCCTTTTTCCCCAATCCCTGGCCTCACCGAGGAGTATTTTCTGCCCTTCCTGTGGGATCAGGACATCACACCTGACATCATTTTCCTAAAATTTTATTGAATTTCATTGATTCTCACGGCTTCAGGCACCACCACCGTGTCAGTGATTCTTATGCCCAGCTGTGCACTCCTGAACCATTTCATTCAATTCCAATTCTACCTGCAGTTACTGTCTCCACCAGTTAAACTGGAGCTTGTTTCCTCTCAAGCCCTGTTTCCTCTAATTACCTCCAGCCTTCCTACAGTTCAAGTCCATAAACTAACATCTGATTCTTATAATGCCTTATGCACCAGAGCTGCATCCAATAGTTGGAATTTCTTTGCATAAAATGTCAAGAATATTCATTACCCAGTCCTTATCTTTCTTTCTCTTGACCAGATCATTTGCTTACATCTTCATTAGCAAATTCTTCTGCTCACACCGTCACCTCTCTATCCTTCATTTCATATAATATTTCAGCTGCTAAAAAATCCTTCCTTTATGCAGTACTTTGGAGAGTCTGGATCTTCCAGTATTTCCACAGCCAGCAAGCCCATGAGCTCGAGACTGTACAGCTGCAGAACCTGCACTTCATTACTGGATAGTCTTCAGGGAATAATGTAACCACCTCTTAGAAGAATCTCATAACAGAAGCATTCCTCTGCATCTCATACATTTGTACTTGGGATACTGAAAACACACTGAAGGTTGGGCTTGGGCTGAATACTATCACCTCAACCCCACCAAAAAATCACCTACACAAAGGTATTAAGGTCACTCTAGCTTCTAATCTTACAAATTTAAGAGAAAACACCTGTAGCTTAGAGTTTATTATAATGCAGACTGCCTAAAACTGAACTCCACAGCAGGTAGGGGAGGGAGAACCACATTCAGTCTTGTGAAGTGAAATCCTGTTTGTGCATGAAAGCTGGGAACTTGATGTTCTGACTACAGAATAAGAGCAATAAAAACAGCTTTCTGAGCCATTAATTTCTGCACAGCTGATTTCTACTAAACAATGCTCATTATTGAAAGAATTCTAAAAAAACGCGAGGCTGTTCCAGTGGGAAGGCTGGCACTCTGAATATCTAGACTGAGCTAACGGTGACATCAGTGCTACTACTGCTTTAATCCCTATGGCTACTAAATGTCAAACATTTTCATTGTATTTAAAGAGCTTGTGATTGCACACGATGAGATTAAGTTACTTCATTTTTAAAATAAGACACAGTGAGTATCTGCATTCTTGTTGCCCAAGACCACGATAACGGCAAGTTCGTCAGTAACATCAGTCAGAAACTGCCATGCTTTTTTCCACAGCCAAAATACAGTATTTTTAGGATTTGCAACTTTTAAGCACTGTGAAAACTCCCATCTTCAGACCTTCCATAACCCAGTGAAGTCTACAAATCTGTGCATAGCTGCCCCACTCAAATCCAAACTTATAAACACAATTATAAAAGTAGGGTGGGGTTTGTGTTAAAGTATTTGGGGGGGGGGGGGGGCAGGGAGAAAGGTGAAAAGGCTAAGTGTCACTGCATCAACAGTCACAAAGTCCAGTGGAAACTGAGCAGCGGGCCACATATTTCTTCTTGTTTGTCAAAAGACACCCATGTAACATTAATTTCATCTACTTTAGAGAAGGAGATGCATCAAACTATAGTCAACACAGTAGAAGGAACTGTCTTAACATACAATATAAACTTTAGTGTGGTAAACTATTTAAAGTAGGATATACTTTCTAAACATTCCTTAGTATTTTCATTTGTTTGGCCATCGATTACTATGGCAGTAGATGGGCTACTACACATACTTCTAAAATAAATATCTAATAATTATTTTATCCTTCCAAGTTCTAAGTGGCTCATATCAACTACAGTGAGCTAGGACACTTCTGTAAAGAAGTGCAAGAGAACTGATCAATCTTCACATTGTATAAGTGAGAACTTCAAGAACGAGGCCAAGAGTAGAGTAGGATATTGAAAAACTACTGATTCTGAGTATTTCAATATATATATGAGCTCATACAGTTCAAGACTACATAAAATACCCAATCGATCTTTAAGATCTTCCCACACTCACTCATTAGCTAACCAACTTTGTCTTAATTGTGTCTTATTAGCAAAGTACTGATTCACAGCTCTCCATGATAAGCTTTTGATTTCTAAAGTTAGCATCAACTTTTACTCGAATACCACACCTGAGCGAGTTCCTTTGGTACTCTGAATACATGCTGGCAAGCGGGATTTGCTATAGTGATCAGTTTGTACCCAAGCAACAACATTACAGAGTAAGAAAGTTCAAGACTAGGGAGCTTCTAACCTTAGAATTCTAAAATAATTTAACATCTCCTTACAGAAAGATTGGGGCGGGGGTGAGGTGGGGGAATTATCTATATACACACATACATAATTATGTGTATGTACACATACATCATCAGTTCAAGAACAAACCTGGATTAAAATAGAGTAATTAACTTGGTTACCTGTACCAGAAGTGACCTGATTATCTAAGTCAGAGTGCTAATCTTTTGTTGGGGGTGGGGGAGGCCTGTTAAAAAAAATTAAAAAGTGAGAGACACCACTTTACTAAGTAAAAAGGCCATCAATGCTTAGCTTTAGCCTGAAGTGGGAGTACATCATTCCTGAGATTCTTCCATACTAATTAACAAACTCACATATTTTGAGTTTTAATCCAGAGTAAAGCAGAGAAGCAGAATTGGCAAGGCTGACTCATTACAACAAGAGTCTACAAATAAAATAATCAAGCCAGAAATTAAACTCCATGTAAGTCTTAAGTGTACCATTTTTAAACTATTAAACCAACCAATACATCAATTTACAGTTCTTATCTATAGACTATCTATAGACATACTTAGGAAAAGCTGACAGTAACTAGCACTATTATTTCAACAAGCCAAGAAGCGAGGAGTTATTGCAGTAGGCTCCCTTCCTCTGGAAGAAAATATAAACTCAAATTCAGTGTCATCTCAAAACAATCTTAATAAAGAAAGAACAAAAGCGTTTCTGTAACATTCAATCACAGGATAATGTAAATGAAATTAATCCCCAAAGCAAAGTATTTCTGCAAGGAATAGGGCTATACACATCAACTGTTTAGACTTCAATAACCAGTTCATACTGAGATAAGACATTTTTACTTAAACAATCTGAATTTATTAGGAATAAATCTCAAAACAGTGGCAAGCAATTATGGCAATAAGGAAACAAAAGAAAAACACACACACACAAATCTACAGGGACTATTTTTTATCTTACCTGCACTTGTTCTGTGGAGCTACTACTGAGTTCATCTCCAGACTCCGAATCCTGGTGAATTTTTTCTGAGCCTTCTCCTGCTGAATCACAAGATTGTTCATGCAAAAAGCTGGTCTTCTCTATTTCCAAGAACTCTGGACATGGGAAGTGACCCATGGAAACGGTTCTATACTGATTAGAAACCTTGGGAGACTGCAATTCATTGTTAAGTTTTCCATTGTTTTGGGTAAGGTCCAGACTCAAACCAAGAGTTTGACCAGGACTATTGTTCGGTCCCAGATTTTGATTGGCATCTCGAACTAAGCAAGACACTTGAACTGGAGAAGATTTTCCAAAACTAGAAAGCTCTGGTGACTTATTCACATTTTCAGTTGATCTCTGTAATCCATGTGTCAGCTTCGAAGAGTTATTTGGCAGCATGCTTGCTTGCTTAACAGGTGGCATCAGCGCTTTTCGTGGTATTTCCTTTACATACTGTGCTGGCACATAAAAGGGTTTGGAATTTTCATCTCTTTTGACTTGCCACCAATCATCGTTAGTCTTTTTCACTAAGATGTATTTCTCCCCTTGCTTAATCACAATTTTCTTGTCTTTGGCCTCATACTCATAGTCGTACTCCACTTCAATGTACAACTGTCCTGGAAGGATCTTCCCACCTTTATCAGCCATTTCTATTTGGAAAGATTTCACCTTTTCAGGCAAAAGGTAAGCCACATTCTGTTTCAGAAGTGTTATTTTCCTGTTAATAATCAGAGCTGTAAGAAAAAAACATATATATGTAATAAAGTAATTGTCTAAGAGCACTTCAGAGGAAAATAATTTCAAGAATAACCCTGCCTATTCAATTTATGTCAACCTCAGACTAATAAATTTATGGAAAAAATGCAGGATGTTCAGGTACCTTTCTCAGTGATAAAACAGAAAGTCAGCAGAACAACTTAATCACCGATTTAACTCTCCTATTCACACAAGCCTCCTGCTACCAAGTTGCTCATTAAGCCTGTTGTTTCTATTACTAAATAATGTTGATCATCAGGGGCTTGGTGGGGGGACTAGTCCGAGTCAATCTCTTGCTTACACACGGGCTTAATTGCTTCACGGAACTGTGTTACTACACTAGTTTTAACCAAAATATTCAAAAGGAGAAGGTTATTATTTGCTTGTTTTGATTCCTCTTAAGTTCAATAGTTCCTTCAGAGTGCTCAAAATTCATTACAAAATCCCTTAAATCTTTCTCTAATGCTACACCCCAGTCATCACGTTCAGCATGGGCTGGCAGTCCTTGATCCATGTACACTGCACACTGTACAGAACCTTCTAACCTTCACCTAACAGGAGAAGATGACTAGGGAGCTACGCAACCCATACTGGCTGAGGCTGCAGATCAGGTTGCCTCTGCATCTAGCTGTTGTCTATATAGCGTGTGGTATAATCACTTTTATTTATTTCCTTCAATTGCTAGTATAACTGCAACATAGAATTTCATCTATAACCATGGTAGTACTAAATAAAAGTATTTAACGTTTCCAAGATACTTTGGTTTCAGTGGTTTAAATTCTGCATATTTACTTTGCTCTTAGAGAGCTTTTTTTACCTTACAGAAAACCTGATCTAACCAAAAGCTTAAGGGCTAAAACAGAAAACACAAACAAAAACCCCAACAATAACGAAACAGGAGTACGAACCAAAACCAAAAATGGATAATAAATGAAAGGGTAATACATGAAAATTTTGAAAAGAACTTTTAGCATCTTATAATCCAGACAACCACCATTGTATCCGCACCCATGAACTACAAGTTCTCTCTATTTAATCACGTAGCATCAATGTCACAATTCATTAGTGGATAAGCATCAGTCTTGCCAACTTACACTGACCACAACATAGTAAATTAACATGAAAGATATGATTTCTTAATCTTGAAAAATCAAAGCATGTAAGTAAAGGGGAAGATCTCTAGCAGTTAAATAGAATGTAGGAGAATTCAAGTAAAATGCTGCCACATTTAATCTTATAAAGACTAACAAATGAATCTTTTTTAAAAATGCACATTTCATGAATGAGAAAAATTACGTAGAAACTTGCAGCTCTGCAAGTTAAGACTTTGCGATGAGATTTGTAGCGTTTACTCTGCCACAGAGTGGAACTAATGCAATTCCATGCAGGCACACACACACAGTGAACTCAGCTACCCTAAACGGGACTAAGGACAGAAACAACAATAAAAAAAGGACTTCTGGGAGAGCTGAAGCAAAAACCCCTAACAGTTCATCATTTTTTCTTTCACCATTTCTGCTATTTGCACTGAGCCTTGGGGAAAAAAAAAATGCATTTCCCACGTAACTCGGTAGAAAAAGAAGCAGCTAAAAAGCTCAAGCATGATGCCAGGATAAAAGTGCCCATCTTTAAACTGTGTCTTTCTCTCCCACAGTCCATCTTCTTTTACTTCCAGGAAGTACTTCCTATAGGTAACTTAAAAACTACCATCATTTACAAGAATCCAAATGGAATGACAAGGTCAGACTTACAATTTCATTGAGGACTTGGCAGAAGGAATGACAGTTCCACTTTGAACAAAGCTGACAGTAGGAACACAAAGCAGTAGAAAAGAATGCTAGGATTCTGGCATTTACTCTCTCTACCATAAAATGGTACATTGAAATTCACAGCATTATAGTCTATTTACAGCCTCTGTACAAAACAACTTGCTTACCTTCTGTTCTACATAAATAGGTATTTTTAAGTGCAATTCTGCACTTGTTTAGCAACTGCAGCAGAAGGTAAACATGAACAAATTGCAGCCATTCCCACTCTCTTCCTAGTTTTGGAAGCTCTGCCATACAAGTGTTATTTTTTCCTTGTTACTAAACCTGACTCCTCCCAACACTTCTTCAAAGCTGCTACCAACCCCTTTCACCACTTCAAGGTCATATACCAGAAAAATGCAAGTGTTTCCCAGTTACAGTCTACCTCTGAGGTCTACTACCTTGGAAGTTGAAATGTAGGATGAGGACCCAGTCACACTGTTTTTCCTTCTCCCATACAGAAACCCAAAAGAGAACATAAGCCTACGGTTTCCCACAGGGCTACCAAGTGTTTAAAAGCTTGGATTTTTCATTTCTTTTTTGCCAGTTCCATATAACTATTTATTGAGAATGTATGCTTAACATTTTTTCAAGAGAGATAGGTTCAGTAAGTTGTATTTTACACTTAAAAAAACCCAGAATTTTGAGAAACACAAGTTAAATAAAATACAGTAGCTACAAAAATAGCTCTATCCACTTTTGAAGCCAGTTTTGTGGCCTCATCCCTTTCTAAAAAAAAAAAAAAAGAAAAAAAAACAAACAACAAAAATAAGCAGCACAATTTTTTGTTCTTTCATCCAAGCTGCAAAATTATCAAGTCAATAGCAAACATTTGGTAATGTTGAACATACGATCAAAAAGAGACAGGCTGTGTTTTGTGTTTGGGAAGAACACTAAAACAGTTTTATAAACAGATCACATCATCAGGATCAAGGCTCTAATTCTCCACCTCAGAGAGAATCAAGAGATACCTACGGCACAGGTGGGAAATCTGTCTCCGTAAGCTTAACAAATATGAACATTAACCCCATAGGTCTGCAAGCAACTACCATGGCCTTGATTTCACAGATCCAAATGCATTAAGTTTTATTTTGTTTGAATTTTTTTAAGGCAGCTGTTGTGCCACAGAAGGTGGCCTGTTCCTGATGCGCAGCCCAGGGGATAGCCAATTGTCATGTCCTTTCAAGGGTCCATGTATGTGTCTCATAGAACTCGGGTTAAAGAGCCACGGAAGCCTTGGCCAAACCTCTCCTGTTAAGGGGCTTAGAATAATTCAGATGTGAATTCACAATATTGACATTTGGAGCACTGACTTCACTGTGCTACTAGTCAACAACTGAAGCAATACAGTGAGGTTACAAGGTCTGACCTGCCACACTTTTTTTTTCCTTTGCCATTACCTGTAATGCTGGGTGGCACCCACCTTGGTAAAGAAGGTTGAAGCACCCTAATTAGAGGATGATAAGCATGAAAAATTATCTACTTCCACAGAGGACATCTACAAGCTTTAATACCTTAAATAAAGCCTCAACACCTGATTAAGAGGTTAATAACAACGAACAGCGCCACTAACAATAAAGACCTAAGAAAACTTACTCACGAGTACCAAACAACAGACTCAGGCCACACTTTTCTTCTGGTAAAGTAACACCCGAATGCTACAGGGTAACTAATTTAAGGTGGGCGACATCCCCACGTGGAAAGACGTTCCACCCTTTCACGGAGCATTCGTGCTGCCCTAAAGAGGGGACACCCGTGATTACGTACACAGCCCCGGCTGCGAGACCCGGGGCAGCCCAGCACCCCGCCACGCTCAGGCGGCAAGCGACGAGAGGATCTCTCACGCGATACCCACGCGCGGATCTTTTCGCCCTCCGATGGGAACCGTTCCCACCTCTTACTCAGCTAAGGCTGAGCAAGGCTGGCAACCCTCGGCGTTCGCAGAGGTCAGCTCCTCCCTCCGCCCCCCCGCCCCGCGGCCGCACAGCCCGCTCCTCCCCGGGGCCGGGCCCGCACCCCGCCCCTCCGCGGCCTCTCCCCACGGTGGGATGCAGACGTCGCATCAGGGGTCTTGCGCTCGCCTCTGGCTAGATTTCATGTACATCCACACAAGTCGGGACCTTTCCTAATGAGACCCCAACGTGACGGCTTCCGCCACCCTTAGACGGGCTGGGTTTGGAGAGCTTTGGGTTTGCTCAGGGGCAGGCCTTTCCTCGGGCAACTTCAACCCTACAGCAACGCGGTCACCTCCGTCACTGCAGAACGATGCCCACTAAATTGATCTTGAAGCACATGCAAACGGTCCTGAAAGAAACATGGTCCTAACGCACACAGACGTTATATATGACGTGTATGTAATCGCATACATGTATGATGTGTATATAATATGATCATATATCCTATTAGATATGATGATGCCTAACACTTCAGCATTATCCCAGAACTAAAGACAAAAAAAAAAAAAAATCAGGAGGTACACAATAGGTGTTTCATACCCCTCTTTTGAAATTATCAGGCATGGAGTATTTTCTTCTGATCTTCTAGAACCAGGTAATTGAGACGTGAGATGTACTAAAAAGACTTTTTTGCTATTTCTTTTATTTTCCTCTTGGAAAAAGCCTTACTCACTGCGGCTATGGAATTGTTACTTACTTTATAATACAAACAGATGAGAAGTTATTAAAAATGCCACTGAGGATATTAACCAATCGCCTTAAAATTCTTCCTGTGACCTTGTTCACAGTGTCCTACAAAGCAGCAGCAGTTGACTTGTGTAATCTTTTTCCATTTTCAGCATCAAACTTCACCCACTACTGAAATGAACCCTTCCGCAGTGCTGATACGGAAATAAACTCAATTACTGAAGCTAAATTAGTATAAATTCTTACCAGTTCAGGCCAGATGAGATACCCTGGCTACAGCTCACTAGATTCTACGATTCTGCTTCTCCCTGGGCAGTTTTCTTAGGGGTTCAAGCCGTACTGCGTGACCACTGCTTGGGAGACTGGTCCCACAATAACCTTATCAGAACTGAACCCTGTTCATACCTTTCTTCCCAAGGGGCACCACTCTTTATCCAGAACAACTAACTCCTCAGCTGATATTTTCACACAGACAACCAGCCCTCAACCGGTACCTGTAAAAACCACCATCTGCAAAGTATGCACCTAGAGTGTGCGAAAGTTGTATAAAAATAGATGCAAAGATGAAAATGCAAACAACAAATATAGACAAAACAGAGACAACTTATAAGCTTTATGAAAACAAGCTTAATCCTTTACTGCTTCCTCAGAGATTACTAACATAGATTAGAAATCGAGCACTACTCCCAAGTGAACTGGCTTCCCAGAGCTCACGCTTCCTTAAAAACTAAAGGCATAATAAGTAACCACTTAATAATTGCCTATGACTCAGAGTACTGAATAAGCGATGCATTTTAAGCGACTGTCAGGGCAACTTTTCAAGCCACGCTGCAGCACCCCACACCTTAACGAGCGTCCAGCGCATCACCAGCCCACTTGCCCCTCGTCGAGGGCTTTTGTTAAGTTGTTGACTCCAATGACCGGCTATAAATAACGCCGCAACCCCGCACCGACTCACCCCAGCCAAACCACCCGAAGTTGCCGCGCTCAAGTTAATACAAGGGCGTCGAACCCCCGCCCCAGATCAGCGGGGGCGCCCGGGAAAGGCC
>NW_008794911.1:187013-213301 GCF_000699145.1 Aptenodytes forsteri | reverse complement strand
CGCGGTCGCCGGGGCTGCTGCGGGGAGAGCGCGGGCGGGTGTGGGCTCGCCGTGTCCGGGCGGGCGGATTTGCGGTGGGCGCCCGCAGAGCGGGCCCCGGGGGGGAGTCGCAGAGCCTCGGCACCTCGCCTGCTGCGCCCTCAAGAGTTCCAGCTCCCCGGCCTGGCCAGAGCCTGGCCGGGCGGTGCGGGAGGCAGCACTCGGCGGTAGGGCCCGCCTGGGACGAGGGGCTGGTTCAGCAGCCCTCTCGCCGAAGGAAAAGCTCGAGGGGCTGCGGCCTGACGAGTAGTGCGGGTCCTGGCCCCCGAAGGGGGGGTTGAAATTGGTGAGGTGCGGGTTAGTCCATCCGTTCTGCCGCCCGTCTTTATTATAGTCTGCTAAAGTAATCCGGCACGACTGCCAGGGTGATAAGACCATTTTCTAATTCACATGGTAATGTGAAGTATCTCGGGCTTTCTGTCCGTAATAAAAAGAACAGATGGAAAACAAAAACTACACCCCTTCCTCGCTGCAACCAGGGGTCTCAGTGTTTAATGGTTGATAACTGAAGAAACCACAATTTTTAAATAGTCTGACCAAAAATAATAGGAAATAGCCCTATTCAGTTATTCCAATTTAACTTGCTTGGTATCTCTTACTATATTAGTAAAAGTTGTCAAACATCCAGTTTGGGAACATTTATGTGGCCTTCACAGCATTTTCAAATTTTAAGTAATCTTATCTTTCTCTTTAAAAAAAAATGGTATCTAGTCCTCATGGTTGCAAAGATAACCTTGAAAGCATGAACTGACTGTAGCTGATACAGTGGTATCTGAATGAATCTGCAAATATCCTGAAACAATGGCATTGAGATGTGTAAACTGTGCATGCTATTAATCTAATCAAGACTAACGCTGGCCCTTTTTCTTTGATTATTTTAACACACGGAAGAAGGAAGGAGACAGTAAAATCCTCAAAAGGTGGGAAGAACAGGTTTGCTGAAGGGAAAGAAAGGCAATGGGAAGAGACCTGAGGAGTGCAAGCAAGAGAAAGAGAAACAGACTATTTGAGGAAAAGAGAGAAATAGCATCAATAGGTATAACTGAACATGTGGACACATTTTCATATTGAATGATATTTCCAATATCGATATTTCCTTGATGCCTCGTATCAGGTGGTGTGTGACAACATGCGAGACAAGTAGTAAACACTGCAAATATCTTAAAGCCTTGCTTCTGTGTATCTTAGCCTGAATACTTGTGAAAATGTCCCCTTGACATCAAGGATCATTTGTCTTTGGGCTGTCTGTCCACAAAACATCATTATTAAAATTCTGTTGGTGGAGTAAGGCTGATACCGCTGTCACACCTACTCGTTCAACAGTTATTCACAGAGTCTGGAAAAACAGACTAGAGACTAGTATTTCTGTTGTAAGGGAGACAACAGCTTGTATATAGATGTCCATTATTTATCATTAAAAGGCAAAAGAAACATGTAAAAGGAAAGTAGTTTTGTATTCATACTTATTCTTTTATAAATTTTATATATATATATATATGAAAAAGATACAGAGTAGTTCAGGGTATGGTGTTCAGTTGGATGTTTTCGTCTAATAGGATTCTATCTGTATGCCCACTTCTGTGGCAGAGAATAATATACTTGGGACACCTGGGTATTTCTGAGCAAGCTGACTGCATTTTACCCTCAGACTTGCCTGAGGTATACATAAAAGCATCTCAAAAATCAGTCATAGTAACCACATTGTAATTATCTTTCCACACTGCCAAGGCTTTACTAGAGTGCTGCAGGATACGGCATTAGTGATTCAGTCTGAGGCACTCTTCCCTCTGAGTCAGTGTTGAACCAATGGTCCCACATAATATCAACATGCATAATAGAGCTGAAGGTGCCAGAAGATATGTAATTTTGAGTCCCTGCCCAAGTGCAGTCATGAAAGATTCCACATTACAAATAAACTGTCCAGCCCAAGTTCCAATTTTAGCATCTCTTGCGTATTCTGCCTGTGAAGGATTTCTCTATCATTTCACTGGAGTAGGAAGAGCTGGAGTTCGCAACCTTTACTCACCATGACTTGTTTTTCCTGGAGATGTAGGATGGCTGTCATACTGGCGCCTCAGATGGGACTATGTGTATATGTTAGGTGAAAAGATCCAGTATACGTAGTGACCTCATGAATCTCAGATTGAAAGAATTGCCAACTACAATTGCTTTATGTAGTATATGTGAGCTATGGTAGAAACTACAGGACTCTCAATTCATTTATCATCTATTGCATTCTGAATGTTTTCTATCATAACTCACACACAAAGACATCAATCTCTGTCTTTGTAAACTGATTCCTTATGAAAAGTCAGTGTTTGAACTCTGTCTGTCTGTCCTGTTACGCCATATCTTTCAAAACCTGTGTCCAAATTTAACTGTGTTTGCCAAAAGGGAGTTGTCTCAAGGGTAATTAAGCTCCCACAAGTTTTGTGAAAGCAGGCAGCCGTACGGAGGTGCAGGAGAAGCCACATGAGAAAGTGGCATTGTAAGTGCCACAATTGTGGAGAAGTTGACCCAATGCTTAACAATCTATCATAAAATACAAATCCATAGAAAACAAGTTTCATAGTTCTGAAGATCCAGTCTTGGAGAAATCCATTTTTGGTGTTTGAATTAGACATAGAAAGGATGCTTTCTCTCCTTAGATTCAAAGTTCTGAAATATCAGGGTCGTGTATAAAAATCTGAGCCTATTAAATTTGAAGGGGAAAATCCCGCTTTACTTTTTTGCTATTTTTTTTCTTCTGAGTCCTCTGTTTCAACTCTCTACAAGTTCAGCTGTCCATTATTTTATGCCTCAGTCGCAGTAATTCTAGATGCGTGTCATGTTTTAATTAATTTGAAAAGCGTATCTGAGATTGGACATTGCCGTCCTGTTACTCATAATGCTGGGACTGACGTTAGGTAACCAACAGAAATGTGCTGCTTAAAACGTGATCGGTATTAAATCCGGGTAGTTTATTCATTGTTTGCCTCCCCCTCTTACCAAACAGACTAATCTCATTATGAACTATGTTGATTCTTTCTTTCGGAAATGACTGAGAAGGCAAACACAAAAAGCTTTCTCACATCTAACAGGCAGATACTGCAAATATCCACCTTGCTCATTTTGCTGTCTCCTTGGGTTTTCACTCCTTTTTTCAGAGACTTTTTCTCTGTGTTTGGTCTTACAACCTCAGTAGTGATACGCACTAGAGAAACCACTCTGAATTTAGACAAAGAAATGCACTTAATTAAGCAAAGAGTTCTGATCTAAATAGAAAATATTTTTATTTTACTTCAAATACTACTTACAAGTGTATTTTATAAAATGGTTCAACTTGCCTGATATAAAGCACATTACCTGGGGCATCTCCTGTCTACTCTGCTCCTACTCTCAGTTTTTTGACAGCTTCTAGCCTCTCACCTCTATCTAAAAATACTTCTACCACCTACACATACACATACAATCAGTTCCTCCTTTCTGTTCTTTCTCGCTACTACAAAAGCACTTTTTAACAAAGTGCAGATACTGTGGGCTTTTTGCATGAACTTGTCAATTTACTCCCCATCTCCTGACTGAATTAACAGATGAGCCATTTTTATTTATATAACTGCGCATTATAAGGAAAATCGATTGAAAAGGTAACAAAGAAAGTAATATAAAAAAAGGAACCCAAATTTCACAGAAATTCAGTGAAGAACTTCTTTCACCATGGCACTACAAAGGAAGGTTCTCTGCCTTAGGGAACTTTTCTCCACAGTTCAGGGAAGATCATTTGTTTTACTATGAAAAATCGGGGAGGAATTTGTAAGATTTTTCCATCTTGCCAGCAGATTATTTTTGTAAATTGCATTAGCCAGAATGGACTCTGGTCAACGCATGCTTTTTTACTTTGTTCTGTTCACTGGCCGCACAGTCATTGTGGTGTTCAGTATTTGTATCTCTCTCTCAGATCATCCAATGGAAGCTATGACAAAAATTCAAATGTGCTTATTGTTTGTATTAGCAGTCTCCAAACTGTTTTTTACAATTTTTTTGTAAAAACAAGAAGAGAGAACAATTTTTTACAACTATCTGATTGTCAGCATTACCAAAGAACAAAGTGAGATTTGTTTTGGTCAAACAGATCCTTTAATTCTGCTCTTGCCAAGACCAGGCTCACTACTTAGCTGTGAAGTTAAATTGTTTATCGCTTTTCTCTTCTTGAGCATAGTATTCCAAAATGCATCACTTCTGTCTTGAGCATGAAAAGATACCTCTGAGTCACAGCACAGAATTAACGGCAGAGAAAGGTACCAAATCATTTTCTGACAGAATCACTAAAGACGACAATGGGTAAAGGAGGACATTTGTTTGTGCTACCTTGACTTAAGGCCTTTGCCTAAGCTACATTGTAGTCAGCTCTGCACAACTAGTCGTGTCTTGATCTAGCCATGGCTTGAGCTAACAGACAAAACATACAAAAGGCACAATTAATCCTTTAAATAATAATATCCCTTTCCTGGGATAAACCTATAATGAAAGGTATTGATATTCAAAAAACACAATGTAAATGTCCATTTATACCTTGGAGAATTAGGGAGGGTCCTGCACCAGTGTCTTTAAGTAGCTTATTTTTTGTCTAACGAAAAGGAAGGAATTGTGTTTATGAACCACTGACAAGCAGGACCAAAAGAAATATAAAGATATTACATAGCTACACAAAAAGAATGAAATAAAACCTTGTATGTTCAATGTCTTATTCATATTGAAGTTCATTTTATTACACTGCACAAAATTCAGGCTTAGAGAAGATACACGAGGGAGTTTCTGGTTCCCCAAATCACACAGGTTCAGAATTCACGCCGGTGCAAGGGCCCGGCGTGGCTCAGCGAGCAGCGTGCTCGCTTCCAGGCACTCCGAAACTGGGAGTTCAAACTCATACCGCGCATTGCTAATCCCATGCAACCACAGAGGCTTCTCAAGGTCCAGTGAAGTTCCCAGTGGACTGTCAAAGTGAAGTTATGTGAGGTCGTCCAGTTTATACTGAATGCTATTTCTGAGGAACAGCAGAAATTGCTAGACCGGGTGGGATTCATCTCCGCTTAACAGGCATAGCTAAAAGTCAGGGAAGAGATTCATCCTGCCCAAGTTTTTTGGCTGTCTCTTAGTATGTGTCTGCATCTAAGGTAGATGTCTAAGCTCCCTTGATACTCAGTGGGGCTGTATTCATTACAAAGGAGCCTGGAGAATAATTCATCTCATCTTAAAGTAGGTGCCTGTAATCAGATCAATTGCACTCTACAGTCTGTTGATGTAGTTAAAGAGTGGAAATCATTGCTGCTGGAATTGGTGAATGCTAAAAGTTTTCATGTTCAAAAAGAATTTGACAAATTCTTGAAAAAATCGAGTTACTTAGAATTTTAACTTTCAGCTGCCTGAAGTGAATTTAATCCTACCTATCCTCAGAAAAATAGTCAAGCATGTGTTATATTTCAGGTTTTCTCTGAAATCTTTTGTTCTATAAGCATGATATTTTCTCTTAAAGATGTTGCTTGGTCACTGTGGGGTTGGTCTTGAAGAGAACAGAGCTAGAGCGCAATCCTGATGGAAGAGGTTTCACTCTGTGGATCCCAGTGATTCAGAAAAATACTTCACCTGGTAACTGTGATATTCAACTCAGTAAACATTCCTGCAAATCACAGTCCAAGGCTGTGGCTGTGCTGGTAAACAAACGAGGCCACACACCATGTTAAATTGTTAGCATGCTCCCTGGTATGGTATTGGCACATGGTTTTGGCCAAACTGAATCTCTCCATGTTCAAGCAGTTTGAAAATTAGCACAGACCAGAGACTCTTCCCATTAGGCACTTTGGATGCATCCACTCTGGTTTTCAGGGTGAAAGAGTTTAGCTGACACATGCTGCCAGTCCACCAGGGCCAAAGGACAGCCTTAGCCTGTTTTATTTACTAGTACAGGCACAGCTTTAGTGTCCAGGGCTGTCTATGTGACTGGGCAAGCTACTGCTGCATGAAATACTGTATGTGCAGGGTGGCTCTCCTATTTGAGCTGTGAATAGAAGTGAGTTGGAAATTATGAGGTGCTTTTACCCATAATAGAAATAAGAATTGGAATAGCCAGTAGTAGCAAGGGCAAAATATACTTTTTTTTATCATTCAGCATGGAAAGAGACAATTTGAAATATGTGAGCAGTGCACTCCATCTTCTGCGAGGTCCCTAACCATTTCCATATTTTGCATTTAGTTTGACATAACAAAGGTGAAGAGGGATTTTGATCCCTCTCTGTAAATATATCAGGGGAAACACCAACAGAAGCTTTTCTCCCAAAGCAAAATGGATGCAAATTGGCCTTTTTTAAAAAAAAAAAGCTCTGCCATCAGGAGGGTGGAGATTTTGAATGGCTTCAGGGAGAGCACTAGAATCAGGAAAAATCTAACTCATTTCAAGATGCTGTTAGATACGTTTGGAGAAAAGATGTGACTTGGTTGCTTATGTCAAAGGAAGAGTGGTATGAAGGTCCCTGAATTCCCTATGGCTGTGCCTACACCAGTGAGTTAAACAGGCCTGGGCATCTCTCGGACAGTGAGGCCAACCGGCCCAGAAGGGCCCAAAGCCATGCTATTAAACACTCTTACTCTTCAAAATCTGGTGTTTGCATCTAAACTACCTATTGGGAAAGGTCTCATCGCAGGACATGTGCGGGAGACGGCAAGCTAGCCTCTGAACAAAACCATGCGAAGGACAGTTTAACAATTTCACAGTATAGATGATCAAGTTCCAGTGCCTGTGACCATGTTTAATTTACTAGTACAGATGCCACCTTTTATTCTTCCTTCTCCAGTTCCTCTGTTCCATTATAGCCCCTGCACCAACTCTTCTCTATTTAATTCTGCTTCATAAAAGAGAAAACAAACCTTCTGTGCCAATAGTTACTGCAGAAGGAGTCAGGTAGAAGGTTATGACATTTCCATGACATGCTGTGTTTCTTTCTTTCAGTTCTGTGTTTTGTTTCTGACAAAAAAGTTATTTCAAGTCCTTGAGTGGGCTGGTATGAAGGAAACTATGTGCTGGCTCAGAGTTCTTAGTAATGTCAGCATATCATAGCCATTCCCAAGGAGTCGCTGGAGTTCAGGGACCAAACCCTTTCCAATCCTGTCGCTCCCTCTTCAAATAGAGATATCTTCAGGAATCCAAGTCCTCATTTTGTCTTCCGTTTGCTTTCCTGCAAGTTTCTCTGCCGGTTTTCCTTGCTCTTTCTGTTTGCCCAATTGTTTTCCATTGAAAAAGGAAAAGAAACCCTTACCAGGTATGTCATTGCTCTAAGGCTGGCATAGCAATAACGCTGTAGGTTACACGGTCAATGCTGCAGTTAGTTCTGTTGTCTCAGCTGCTTCTAGCCAGAAATGAGTCATTCAAGTTTTTCACTGGAGAGCGAACTATGGGAGAAACTAATAGAACAGGATTGGCTGGGTCTTCATTACTTGTATGTGTTTTTTAAATAGTAAAATTGATGTGTCATTCGAAAGAACGGAAAATTGTAGTATTTTGGCTGAACCAGCGTAGATTTACACCCCAAGCTGATGTG
Organism: Aptenodytes forsteri; assembly: GCF_000699145.1. Taxonomy (NCBI): domain Eukaryota; kingdom Metazoa; phylum Chordata; class Aves; order Sphenisciformes; family Spheniscidae; genus Aptenodytes; species Aptenodytes forsteri. The sequence goes on along the minus strand of NW_008794911.1, from coordinate 205,691 downwards.
AAGGATGCCCTGGAATGTTTGGGCTAGGTCATAGCTTGACTTCACAATTGCCCCATCAAAAAGAAAGGGGGAAAAGAAAGACCGTGTTAGCTGTGGCACTGCATTGCACCTCTTCACCATAGCTGTTGCCTAATGGTTTTTCCCCCAGCCTCAGCCGTTCACTGTGCTGGCGCTCCCTAAAGCGTTCATGAAAACTTCTTACCTGTATCGCTGTCATTAAGCCAATCCTCAAACTCTCTTATTTTTCATCAAAGCCATTAATTCATGTAATCACAGACTTCATTTGAAAAGTCAGGTTTCAAGTTAATAAATGCTAAACCTTTTAGTAAAAATGTTGATGGCAAATGTAAACATTTTTGGAAGGGGGAGAGGCTTACATCTCCTTTGAAGCCCGTGAAATAGAAACATGTCCAATATATGGACATTTTAGCCAGTTCTAATTAGCTCAGGCCGTGATTAGAAAGTCTAGAAGCATTGTGCATAGTAGGTCATGACTTTAGCAGTACATAGTATGTAAGCTCCATCTGCTGTTTTACATAACTGAGGTCATGATCTCTTCCTGCAGAGTGGGAAGAAATATGGTGCGGCACCTGTCTGCCCTAACGACAGAGTGACGCTGTGTAGGATGCTGGTTTCGGTCAGGGTGAAACTATGTCCGGGAAGGGAGGAGCCCCAGAGCTGCTGCAAGCAGCTGAGCCAAGATAAAAGCTGTTAACACCAAGGCAGGTCCACAAGGAAGTAATAGCAGAGCTGTAAGTATCTATTATACTACTGATAAAAGAATACCTAGAAGGTGCTTCCAATTACGAAATAATAGCTGTACCTTAGGGATGAATAAACTCCAAAGCCAAGTGAGAGGTGTTCACTGGCTCAGAGTTTTGTTATCATTATGTTTGCGATTAATGAAAAGGGAGGGAGAGTTCTCAGGCTTCCTGCCGAGACAAAAAAAGTAAAGGGGAAAACAAAATTAAAAACAGGCCCCGACTTGGGTCAAAACAAATTTCAATGTGAGAGTTTTAATGGCAAAACAAAGACCTTGTAGTTTAGTTCAAATGAAGCAGAAACTGGATTTAAAATCATATTTACCATCTCCGCCAGATTAGCATCCTAACCATGAGGCAGTCACTCTAAAGTGGGCCACCTTCGGTCCCTCTGGCTGGCACCGTTCCGGGGTGTGGAAAATACACGAGCAGTCATTGCAACAAAGGATGTGAACGCTTCTCAGCCTGGAGCACTCCTTGAGGATGGAAGACATCTGAAGCTCAGTCCCTCTGCCAGTGAAGATTTAATTATTAATGCTAAGTGGAACAGCAGCAACAGGATTGCAAGCACCCCAGAATATTTAGTGGCATGGAGGTTAGCGATGAAGGACTAAGAAAGAGGTGGTGGAGGGGGCTTAAATCCCCTCAAGCAGACACTGCTCTTTCATGCTGAGAGTGAATGTTCAAAGAGAGGCGGCTCCCTCCTCCAGCTCCGAGATGGGAATACGGTGACATTGCTTTTCCTTTGCTCTCCCTAGGCAGCATCGTTCAAATGAATTCAGATCAAATTTATGAAGTTTTTGAATGAATGAGACCGTATTTGCTGTGATTTTACTATTCACTGGGCAATATATCATCCATTCCTACTCTTTACTTGTTTAATGGAAATTGTTTAGTGCATTAATAACCACGAGTTATCATTAAAAGAAACACGGTCTTTATAGGCATCTTGTCTCTTGGTCAGAAAATAAAGCGCAAGACAGTTACTTCTGAGCAGGTCTCTCAAACTGCAGTTTTCTGTGCCAGTCCATCCGGCGCTGAATGATGCGCTAGGACTCACCTCCCTGCATCAGCTTCGTGATAACAGAATAGTAAAATAAACGCAGAGCTGGTAGTCTGGACCACATACTCCATGCATGCCACAAACTGAATGTCTCATTAGGTGCTGAACACACAATAATTCAAAAACATCATGAAACAGGTCGTTGCTGTGGACACTGAGAAGCTGTCATGCCAGCAGAAGTTAAAACAGGTCTGCTGATGCAGTGGTGGGTAAATAATAAAAAGTTACTATTTTTTAACAGATGTAGGTCTTCGACTATTGCTCTTTAAATTATGTTATTATTAGGATCTCAATCACATACCCACCCAAAACAATTGTCTTCCTCAGCCCTTTTAATTTGCTTCTTGGAAGAGGTCAAGGGAGACATAAAAATGGAAGAATTGCCTTTTCTTATAAGAGTAGCTCAGTATTTTTCTGCATGTTTTATGAGTGGGTATTGCCCATTCTCACTTTATTATGCCTTTTTTTAAGAGATTGAAAACATTTATTTTTGGAAACACGATTAAAAAAACGTAACATCATGGTAAGGAGAACACAGATCAAAAGTTTCTAATTGCGCTCTTTCATAAAAAGAAAAGCAAAAAAGAAGGGAACATTCAGTGATACAGAAATGTTATAAACTAGAAACTGAGAAAGTTTTCCACACAAACTAGAGCATGATACTTGCTGCCAAAGTCTTTCACTGAGGCCAAGAGTGTAGCAAGATGAGAAAACAAAAGGAGCTTTACACAGGTAGCCATGGAACAAAGGCGGTTATAAACGCTCAGGTTTTACAGCATAAACCAGCCTTTTGTACCTCCCCGGCAAACAGAAAACCAGGGCATCTTGTCTCATTTGCTACTCCTCCAGAAGATCTTGATTTTTTTGGCTTTTAGAGACAGGACATTGGCACAAACAGACCTCTGAGCTGACAGCATGGGTCTATATTTACGTTGCTTTCTGTAACGCCAATAAGAATTTTGAGCCGTTTAATCTTGACAAATGCAGGGTGTAAGTTTATCACATAAAATTATCACTTCTAGACACAAACATGCTCAGTTCCCAAGGAAACATCATTTATAGACTCCAGGTTAGCCAACCTGTGGTGTTCTCTCCTGTTCCCTTGTTTATTCTGGAGAAACGCAAGAAAGTTAAACAGGTTTCCATTTGCTGTGACAAAAGCCAACCTCATCTAAATTTGACAGTTTGCAAAGCGAGCAGGATGATTAACTGTGAATCACAAGATAGAAATTCCTCCACAGTATTTTCAGGAGCTATGAAATGGCCATTGACAAGATAGTACCAGGATTTTATCCCTGTCTTTTTAAAGGTGCATCCTCTATGCTCACCACTTTTTGCCTGCAGTATTACAGGCAACAGTCATTTTTAGGTCATGCTTCAGTCACACCTTGGCATCCCATGTGTGACCAGCCACATCACCTGGCATACGGCAGGACGGTAGCTGGGTCACCTTTGAGCCCTAAGGCCCCGATGGGTGAGCAAGAACACACTTCCACCACTGGAAAACTTAAAAAAGAAACAAAGGGAATGTGCAACCCATCCCTCTTCTTTATTTAAAATACCCCCCCAAACAATTATAGATGAATTATGCACTCCTTCCCTCTCCTGTGTATGCACTTTCTAGCCGGCTAGATTTTAGTAATCTATTATTCATTGGCTTGCTCTCTCTTCCCTGCTTTTCCCCTCTCTCTCCGCCGCAGGGATTTGGCAGGGCTGCTGGGAAGGCTCCTGCCCCAGGGGTGCGCAGGCCCCCACTCCTCCCGCTCACCCATTATGGGTTATTGCCATCTGCTGGAAAACCCGGGTGGACTGCCAGAGAAATTCATCCCAGTTCCTGGAAGTAAAGTCAGGCCGTTTAAATTGGGTGGCTGGGCGGTGAGCTGGGGCTCGCTGCAGCGCAAGTGGCATCTTTGGGCGCGTTGGGGGAACAAGTTGCCCCCGGGGCTCTGGGTGAACCCCAAAGCAACCACCATGCAGCAGCCACAGGATTATTACGCAGAACTAGGCTGTCACGCAGTTGGTAGGCTTTCTTTTAAATACAGATCTTTTCAGATCGTTTTGTTAGATATACAAGACGACTTTTTTCTCCCAAGGGTTAATTAATCCCAAGCACAAGTGAGGAGACTCACATTTAAAATTCCCCTAAGCAAGCAGGTATTTTATGAACAGTAAGATCTTCAACATCTTACAGAAACAAAAAACCACTCTGGAACTAGGGATGCACTCCAATTTCAGGAGCTCCTGAGCCTTTCTGCAGCCTCTGACAAACCACCTAATGGTCCTGCTGGGCCAAAGGTGGGGAAAAAAAATCTACTGTACTTTGTAGGATCCCAGGCAGATGACTATCAATATGAGCTTTTAAAAGAAGCTTTTATGCTTTCATATCATGTGTCGTTATGTTGAAGCTCAACTGCTATCACTGTCAAAGGAAAATTAATAAATCTGTTAATGGGAGATGAAAGGACAGCTCCAATTTGCTGTGGTACCTTTTATTCCTGACTGTACATTGCAGTCATTTAATATCCCCCAGATAGAAGTATACAGAAGTGTGTATATATATATATATACTTATTTTATAGAAGTATACAGATTACTTTTTATAGTTCTAAATCTTCCTTTACTTCTTTACTTATGACTTCAAATAACTTTTTAATTGAGTTGTCAGGTAGCAAAAGGCTAAGTAAGGTACTCAGGGGATTAATAATCCTGACCAAGGAAAATACAATGTAGAGGGGAGACAATTACATTTACTATACAAGCCTATGGTGTATTAAAAGATTTAGTCCATATTATAGACAAAATTGCAAAACAATTCCAAATAATACCTTACAAGAGGATGGATCTGAGAATCCAAGCACTTGCTCTGGAATAATCTTTAATTAAAATCACATGTTTAAATATCTTCATTTTAGTATCCTGAATATTTGACTTGGTGTGAGTGCTGGGAAGTTCAGCAAAATTACTAGACCACAGACAGTGTTCAGATTAGCTTCCGAGGCTGAGGAAATCTGACAGTCATTCGTCTCCAGACAAATCATAGTCTGACAGGATGATGTGCTGATGACTATCTATTTTCTGTAAATTCTGCAATTTTTCACTCTGCGATTGCACAGCAAGAGAAAGACAAATGACCTTGTTAAAGTCAATGCTCCCAAAAGTAAAAGAAGCCTTTGATTTGGTCAAGATCATCTCTTATTGTCTGGCACTTACATGTGAAGGCTGTTGAAACTTTACTATACATTGATTTTTGAGCATCAGAAAGAGAAACAGGAAATGGATCTGCGGAGGCTGCAGGGCCTTCTCACACTGGGCTTTTGCCACATGCATTTCATCCATGGATTTATTCTTGTTAATTGACCATAAGATGCAGATTATTATTTTATTATCCACCTGTGTGCTGGAGAGTACATGATGAGGGAAGTGACGTACTCAGAGATGTTTGCATTTACAATCTGTACTGCCGTGAACAAGTAATAGATATAACACAGTAAAAAGGTGGCTTTGGTGCTGAAGAATTAATACTAGATAAAAGAAAAAAAGTGGTACGGGGAGAGAAGAAGATGCTGTGGGAACTGGGCAGCCTTGCTGCTGCAGCCATATTGTGTGACAAAGAAACCCATGGCAAAGTGCTCGAAGCTGCGGGAGGGCACTGCACTTCCCCACTCCCCTCTTCTCCTCGGGGAATCTACGGCTCTGGGCACCGCAAAAAATACTGCAGTTGAATGGCAGTGTTGGTCTTACTGCTTGACTTGGGGGATCCTTCACTGGAGTGTTTTATTGACTTAGAGCAAGAATTAATCAACTAATGTACTAAGAGCACACCAAGCCTATCCTGCTCGTGGTCCATTTAGAGGTATGATTTAATTTTTTTCTGGAGTTATTGATTTTAGAAATGCTTTAGGGTAGGAGGTAAGGGAATGTAATCCGTGTAGCTGATTCTCACAATTTTATTTGTGTTCATTTGATTTAGGGGCTGGCTTGGCTGATGCAGAGCTCTGCGATACCAGGGCTGTGCACAGGTGGGTTTCTCCCTCTCTCCCTGCCCACCAGCCCACAGGGTGCCTTCCTTGGCCCCACTTACTGTGTAAGGGAGTGGTTCTGTCCTCCCAGGTGATGCCCAGGGCTGGGGGGGTGGCAGATGCCCCTCAAGTCTCTTCCCAAACCCTAGGGGAGATCCCAGCAGGAACCTGCCCAGAAGCCAGAGCAGGGGGTCCTCAAGCCCACTGCCCCATGCTGCCGACACTCGGGAGGGGCTCAGAGAAAGACTTGGCTGGGGAGGGCTGGGGACACCAGAGGAGGCTCAGCTGGGATCAGTTTCCCTGCAGGGAAGGGGAAGCAGCAGACGGAGCTGGTGGTCACCTCCCGTCAGGGGTTTCTCTGCTTCTAACCCAGGAGACCACACAAGTTTCCGTTCACTCCTCAACATGCAAGCCTTAGCAGCGTGAGGCTGCTGTAGGACACAGGTTTAAGACAGTGAAGACCTTTTGTTTACAGGTTTCCATTTCAAAACCTGGGAGGTTTTATATAGCAGGGTAGAGGTTTTTCTGTCAAATCTAATCCAGGCCAATGCCACGCCATAATCTCCTAATTATACTATGCAGTAGGATCAGTCTCTCTAATCCCTAATTCTATCTTTGCTTGGAAAACGTGTTGTCTCACTTCTGCCTCTTCTACATGGTCTCCACCTGCCCAAAGGATCCTCAGAGCTGTTAATAGTAATTAACAGGTAGATCTCAGCAGTTTCTTAGAAGGAAATTGCAAATTCTCCCCCAAAAGTAATTCAGTCATCCCAAAACTGTTCATAGATTTGTCCCAAATAGTTATTTCTAGGGAAAAAAAACCCAAACAAAAACATGATTAATTGTTGGTGACAATTCTCTCCACTACGGAGGGGGGATGCTGCAGGATGCTCTTGGCCTCGCTCGCTTGGAGGCTCTTCCAGTTTGCACCACTGAAAAACACTCACCTTTAGGCATCGGAGACTCACATCTACTCCAAATGAAACCTCACCCATTAGGGAGCGTTTAGCCCATAAGCAGCAATTACCCAGCTATTCAGGAGAGCATCCCTGAACAAGACGTGATTTATTGGTCAGTTGGACACAGTGGCAACACTTTGGGTCAGCGTGCCATCCTGGCAGAGCCTTGTCATTCACCCAGCACAATGGGGGCACAGCTGCTTCCTGAGGGAGGACTTGTCGCTGTGGCGCTGGCTGGCATCATCCTCTCCAGCTTGTCTCCGGGACCCTCTCTCCTTTCTCCTTACAAAGGCTTTTATTTGCATGATTTCCTGGAAACCTACTGCGGGGGAGGAGAAGAACCGGAGGAACAACTGTCTCTCCCAAGGCATTTGGCCCCCAAATATAAGGCTGTCCTCAACCCCTCTGGGCCAGCCCACTCCAGGGAAGTCTCCACTGATCCTAAATTGCAGACATGGGTTTAGATTTCCCTTATTTTGTCATCTTTTCCACCTGTTGTGTGAGGTACTATTGGTGAAGGACAAATTTGGCTGTATAGGTACAGATCTGCGTATGAAGCCTCTCCTTATTTTTGTTTTTATAAATGCAAGGAAAAAAAATGTTTTGCTTTGAGTCAGATGGGATAGTTTATGTGGACAAAGCTTTTTTAACCTAAAAGAAACACCTGCAAATTTTACATACTGCTCGCTCTGATCTTTGTTTCTTTTATTAATACTTTGGTTCAGCTGAACTGAAAGCAAATTTTACATACTGCTCGCTCTGATCTTTGTTTCTTTGTTTCTTTTATTAATACTTTGGTTCAGCTGCTGAACTGAAAAAAATCAGTAATTTTCTCAAACCACTTCATAATGCTGGGATGGGGCTGCCTCCCTGTTCAGAGCAATAATGGCACTTGCAGGCGTCGGTTTAGTGACCTGTGGAAAGTCTGCAGTGAAAACAGTATTTTGTTATTCTTGAGTCCTGTACTACTTCCACAAAATGAAAGAAATCACTGGTCTGTGGACCAGGCCCTACCGCTGTAGCAGCTGGTAGAAGCTGCTTGATAATACTGCATCAGGATTCAGAGATTTAATAACAATCACTATGTGAAAAAGATGCAGAATTAAATTAATCTCCCATTATTCAAAGTGGGAGCAGTAAATATTTCAAGAGGACCATTAGGGGCGGAAGGTTAAATAAACTGATCCAGCAGTACCAGCAGGGCTTGGGGACGGGTTTGAAAGCAGCATTTAGTTCAAAATGCTTAAGAAAAACAGTAACAGGCCATGAGGAGTTTGGGTTATAGAAGCGGGAGGCATTTGGTGAAAAAAGAAGTTTGCTTTCTTGAAAATCAAAAAGAAAGAGCAAGAGTGGTGCTAATGGGGAAACTGGGGAGCTCACTGTCCCACTCTCTCTTCTCCCTCTGACAGGCACACGGCGCTGCACCGTCTACACCAGTACCGAGCTCCCTCTTTTATTAAGTGCCTTAGCATATTAAAAGCTGTGTGATTTTAAACTTCAGCTTCAGTGGGGACACCACTTGTTTGTTCCCCTCTTGTTCAGTGGGCAGCTGGCCTTTCCCTGCATTTGGAGGTGACCATGAAAATGCCCCAACACTCACCATTACTGAGAAAACCCAAACACCAGGAAATCCCAGATTGGGTTCCCAAACCAAACACGTCTGGCAGCGCCCCTGTGATGCCAGAAACCTTTGACAGGACCAGAGGATGAACGCTGTGGCATCAGCCAGGCAGTGCTGTCCTTTGGGATGTCGTTTGCAATGGCAAATATTATTGGTAGGTGACTCACAAGCTTAGTCATTGCAAAGGTGTCTCAGATCTGGGACAGGTATTTTGGATGCGCAATAATGAAGGTAGGACACCCACTGTCAAACTGCGTAACCCAGTGGTTTCAGTGGACAGCATCGCTGAGCCGCGGGCACTGAGGCAGGCACAGATCGGTTTTGTTCACACATCTCCAATGGCACAGGCAAGTCTGAGATCTGTTCCCCAAACTGATGGGCGGCAGATAAGGGCTGCTGGCATTTGTAAATCTGACCGTGTTTGACTCCAAGAGCAAGAAAACATGATTTTGTGAAGCTCTCAGGCTTCGAGCCTCTCGGGCACGGCAGAGCACAGGACCTGCGGGGCTCTCCATGCTCCGCGTTTGAAGGACAGGTGAGGAGGTCTCTTCCCAGGTGCCATCAGGGAGAGACACTCACCGTCAGTGTGTGCAATACTCGCATAACCTGGTGGTGACTGTGGTGGAGGGAAGTGCTGCTCGGGCGCTGCTGCCACTGTCCTTCCTCTTTGATGGGTCAGCAGGTTGGAGCCCTAGGCCTCCTGTTGCATGTCTGTTCTCTGCTCTCCGTGGAAGGGGAGAAGCTCATGAGAGAGGGAGGGGACTCTTGGAGGTTGCATAGGAGGAGACTTCAAGCAAGGAAAGGTGAGCAGGAGGACCTCCAGTATTCACTGACTGTTTTTTGCAGGGAGAGAGCTGGCTCTCATCTGGGCTCAGGGTTACTTTATCACTCAGAGATGTGCTCCAGGACAGAGGAACTGCCATCTCTTTGGAGATCAGGTTGCAAGAGAGTTACCAAGAGTTGCAAACAGTCCCTCTGCCTGACGGTGCACAATGGATTAATACTGCCCAGGACAATTTGTACAAGCTGAGCGGGATTTTTGGCACAGCAATTGCCCTAAAACTCTGGAATTCCTAATTGCCATCACAACCCTCTCATTGCATGACTGATACTCAGCATGTGACACAGCATTAATTGTGCATTTCGATTCAGAAGTTGCAACTAATTACTGTTGTCCTGACGAGTGCTTCTATACTTCCTCCTGTTCGCAAACACAGGGTTGGTAGGAATACATCAAAGACTTGATCTATCCAAGCCAGTCATTCAAGAAGTATAAAATTACAATGAATCTTAGGCAAGTAGTGCCAGCAAAAGGCTGAGGGACAGCTGGAGGTACATACCCATGTCATGGTGTGAGAGTGAAATTCATACATGCTTTCGTCAAGTAGGAAGAGCAGATTTTGATGCCCTGACTTGTTAACCTCGCACCTTTCCTGGCATCACACCCAACTTAGAGGTTTACCTGGTGAAATACGACTATGAATAATACTCCTCCAAACAACCTAGTTTCATCATTTTTAAAGAGGAAGGGCGGCAGAGACTCCTTCCAGGAAGGAGCGTGGCAGCCGGCATGTGCCCACGCCTGCCGCGGGGCAGCTCAGTGGCAGCCGGGTGCCTCGGGGCCGGCAGCACGCTCCACTGAGTCACAGCTCCTTGTAGCACCCCGTGCCACAGGCTCCTCCCTGCTCAACACCTCCTCCAGCAAACCTCCTCCTGCACCTCTGGAGTTACCGAACCATTGGGCAATTAAGGTTATGGCTCTTGCTCAGGTGACACCTTGGATGCTGTCGCAAACAGCCAGGAGCACTCAAAAAGTGCCTGCAAAGAAAACGCAGTGTCCCCAGGTGCCTGTGTCAAGTCTGGTACGTGCCTGTCTGGCGACAGGAACGGCGATGTGTGCCAGAGCCCTGCTACCCGAGACCCGAACCTCCCGTTCAGTCTCAACATGCCCATGGCTGCCCGTGGCATCCATCAACATCCTGATTCAGGTTCATACCGTGGCTGCTGCTCACAGCCACCAAGGACATGAGTCACCGTGGAGCGAGTGAGCAGGCTGGCTCCCTTCAAAACACAATGCCCTTTCCTGGGGTTTGGGGGTTGGTTTTTTTTCTTTTAAATTCCCTTTCCTGTGGGCAAAGGCCCGCCCTCCCTTGCAAGGGGAGGTAGGGAGGGCCGGGACAGCTCAGCTAGCACAGCTGAATCATACAGGCAGAGGCAAGATGTTGTGTAAATCTGTTTCAGAGGCAGACTAAGAGTAAGGTGCTTTAGTCTGAACACAGCCCTACCACCCCATCCTCTCCATCAGCATCTTAGTTATTAACATTAATTATTTCATGCCTAATTAATAACAAGTATTCTACTTCTGCTACCAACATACTATGAGACTTTCAGAAAATCATTCTGTACCCCCATGTGCGATCTTTACACATAAAAGAAGTCTGACCTCTGTTAAGTGTTTCATAAACTAAGAGCAATAAAAATGGTTTTCCCCCAGGAGCTGTTTTCCCTGTCTCAAGCAAGACTTTCCCAATATTTGTTTGTCTGCTTTTCAATTTTAAAGATAGCTTAAAATGTTTAGCATTAAGAAGTGTCATTACAGAAACAAACTGTACAGAGTCTCCAACATGTGACACTTTGGGGTAATCTCAGTGACAGTATTGCACACGCATTAGCACACACATCAAATGAAAATAACATTTTAGAGGGGAATGTATTCCATGTCACTCCCCCACAAGAATATTTTAGAGGGTAAGAGAGACCTGCAGCTGTTTGGAAAGTATTAGTCTCATTGCAGAGTGAGTCAATATTTAGTGACATATCTTTTTCCGAGTAAATCAGAGTACAGGACAACATCTCCCACTTTACTGATGCTCTGGGGATGCTTGTGCAGAAAGAGAGGTGGCAGCAAGCAGCTTCCTACCACCATCCCGCCTGGTGCAGAAGTGGCAGCAGCCACTGATGCTACCTGACAGCAAGGTGCCTGAATTGCCAGCTGCCCCCTCGGCCTGCTCCGGCACAAGCAGCCGGTGCGTTGCTGCCGCCAGCAGTGGCGGTATGACCAGCCACAGTGTTAGGATGACATGCTGCATTTTCTGTGCTGTGTGCTCCTTAGTGAATGCTCACTGCGCTCCGTGGAGTGGGCAGCAAGTTCACAGCAGGGAGCCTGCAACGCAGGACCGTTACCAACTCAGGCTCTGCCTTGGAAGTGGCCGTATTAAATAAAACGTGAGCTTTTCTGATACTTGGCACCAGGCCCAATCTGCACAGAGTTGGTTTATGCAGCTAATGCCCTGCTGGGGCAGGGTAGCTGCTCCCTTCCCGCCGGCTGGAGGGATGCTCGGCCACAGCTGCTCTGCTCCCGGGAGTGGGGGGATCTCCAGCTGCAGCCTCCCCGGGCACTGGTGGGACTGCCGGTGACTTCAGGCTGCGTGGGCTGGGGCTGCATGTGCAGTGGAGAGCGGCCCTGCCTAAGCCCAAGCCCACACTCACAGCATGAACTGAATTAGGTCATTTCAACCAGAGAGCATCTGCAAGGCTGTCTCTGTATCAAAGGATCAGCAGAACAGAACTGTCTCAAGGAATAAGAAATCCAAACATACATATGCATGCATACATTCACACACATGTATGTGCACATACATATGTATTTTTATATATATATATATACACCTGAATAAATAATGCATACATTGTGTAGTGCTGTAAGTAGCTTGAGGTATTTGGTGTATTAGACAGCAGTCAGCTTCTATCTGACTTTAATGAGTATTTGTTAATGCACGTGTGCTAAATGAACACTGAATGAGTCAAATGCAAATTATCATATCAGTAGTACGTACAGAAGATAAACCTAACTCCTCTGCTAAATGCATTGCCCTGCTCTCCTTCTCTCTCCAGCATTTTCAGGCTCCAAGCCTAGAAAACAATCCTGCTACAATCATCACACACAACTAACTACAAACACAGACTAGAGTCACAGGGATGATTTACGGTGCAATAGCACCCTGTGATATTTAACTTTTTGGCGAGCATTCATAACATCCCAATTACACAGTGGACACAGAAGAGGTAGGTGCCCACCCGCAAGATGAAAAGCCAGTGCAGGGAGCGCAGGCAGCTGCTGGAATAGCTGCCGGGGAGGGTAGAGCCTAGCCCTGCTCCCCACGAGGGCTTAAACACTTCTTTGCAAATATTCTTTCTAATCCCATCTTTAAAAAAAAAGAAAGGGGAGGTTTTTCAGCTCTTTGAAGGTATATAGGAAGTGGGAGTAGAGAATCCTCTCTGTAGACCCATACATGAATCATGACTTTCTGTTTTGGTTCATTTAGGTGCTGGGTTTGGGTTTCATTGCTGCTACTTTCACCCACTGGTTTAGTGGTTAAAACAGTCAGCCAAGATGTGGGAAACCCTGGTCCAGCCCCTTCCTCCACCCAAGGGTAGTTGCAGGCTCCCACTGCCCTCTTAGCTCCACCTGCTGAAGCTCTCCCTTTTTTGCACGGAGCCCAGAAATATTTATTGGATCAAGTCAGCGTGAGTCTCTGGTGTAGAGGTCACCACTCATCAGCAGAGGTGGAAAAGCCCTTTCCCATCCTTGCTCCTATAATTATTGAATACCAAATACTGAAATGTTCCCTGCAGCATGTTCCCTGCCACCAAGACTTCCTAACCTGTGTGTAAGAGGGGTCAGCACCTTCCCTTGCCCCAGCCGTGAGACAACCTGTCAGATGTGTCCCTGCACCGTGACATCCATCAGGGCACAGGCTGCGGGGAGGCACTGGGCTTTGCCCATGAGTGCTGGGGAGCTATGCACTTCTGCGGTGACAGACATGTAGAGACTTTGATGACTTCGGGTGTGGAAAAGCAGGAGGTAACAGAACTAGAGCCTTACAGGATTAGGGCAGGTTGCTGTGAGTACACCTAAATGTTGGGTTATGAAGTCTCAGGCTCATCTTAGATGTGTGCGGTGATGTACAATCTGCACTGCTGTGAAGAGACAACAGGAATTAAAATAAAAGGTGGTCTCATTAATCTTTTCCAAAATATCTGAGGTCTATACAAGTCCAAAACTTCCCCATGGACGCTGGATTTTGTGTTGATGATCCTGCCAATGACACTGCCCGTTGCTAGTAACAGCAGCAGGCAAACTCTTGCAGCTCTGCTCTGTTAGAGGCCCTAAGCTATGCTAATACAATAAAATATTTGCTTAAGGTGAAAGGCTTTCCTGGGATAGCATTCGGGAAATGTAGGGACAGGGGAAGAAATTAAATTGAGGAAAGAAAAGCTCTATAAACCTTTATTCCTTTCCAGCTCAACACAACACCCACTTCTCTCAAGAAGTCCCCTTGACTTTCCCCCAACCACATGAGCCATTTTCTCTTTGAACTTCTCTCCAGCCACATTGGTTTTGTCTACTCTTATGGACCTGCTTTACTCTTCCATTTCTGCTCTCACCATATAAAATTGCAAACTTCTCACAGCAATACACTCAACTGGCTGAACTCGAAGCAGGGCATCTCAAAGCCCATCCTTAACCCCACGGCAGACTGGTCCTTCCCACTGACATTGTACCCACCAGCTCGCCTGGTGAATTTCTAAGCATTAAAGCAGAGAGGGACCTGCTCCGGCAGGGAGGTGCGCTTCAACCAGCAGAAACCGATAACGGCAGAAGTATTTTACTGCGTCAAATCCCTGGCAGCACCATAGCTACATATTTTCCCAATGGTTATCTCCTTCCCCGGGGTGCTCTGTGGGTGCAGCACAGGGGAAACATGTTTCACCAAGTCAGCACCAACCTGTGCCAACTCACCCTTTTATACAGCAGCAACAATGTCTTAGCATCTCTTCCAGCTTCTCTTCCAGCGACCAGCCCTTGGTATTACCCGGAGCGAAAAGGAGACACAATTCAACCTCTGCTACTGTCTGGGATGGGGCAGCGCATCTTTCCTCTCCCCTCCCCGTGCCTTGCGTTGCCGCTTTCTCCCGGGCTCCGGAGGAACAATCCTCGCCTTGTTCCCGCTCAGTGACCTGGCGCTGGGATTAACACGCATGAGCGGCTGCGCCATCTGCACAGGGAAAAAATGCTGGGGCTGCGGTTGGGTGTAAGTGGCCGGGGCAAAGGCATCCGCTGGGATGGATGGAGATCTAACATAACCCAGGAAAGATGTTGAAAAAAAACCAAACCCAACCCACCCTAGTTTTTGAGCAGGATGAAAAGAAGAGGCTGATCTATGGGGTTTCTTGGATGGAAAGGGCATCTGCAGGGAAAGCCTTGCGCCACATTGCTGGTGAGGCTGCGGGGAAGAGGACTGCACAAGTGGGGGGTCAAATAGGTGATATTTAGAGTGGCAGAGTCCCTAGATGACTTGCCCTCCAGCTGCAAGTTTGATTTCAATAATAATAATAAATATAGGCCTTTTGTGGGGTGCTGCCAAGAACCTCAGCCTTGCCTGAGGTTACACATCCCAGGGAGACCTCCCACGCCAGGAGTGGGACTTGGGGAACGCAAGCGCCAACTGGGGGAACACGTCAAGGTCACTGAGGCGTTTTGCACTGATTACCAACTGGGGAGCTGATGGGAACTGTTTCTAGCACCTACCTGGGGAGCGGTGGGGAAGGAGCCTGCCCTTTGCCCTCTGCGATTTTCTCAGGGCTGTGCTCTCCAGCACTTCCAAAGGGCTATTTTTTTCAGCTGCTAAAAAGGTGATGTCAAGGGTTGAATCTCTAGAAATTTTTTAGAAATACCTTTCCTACCCGTATGTAGTTTCTTGCAGACCTGAAAAAGGCAGGCAGCCGCAGCTGGATCTGACTTTGTGCTCTGGCTGGAGGCTGAGGGCGGTTCTCCACTTGCCTTGCTGGAAAGCCCTAAGGGAAAGCAAGGGAGGCAACAGCATCCACCCTTCAGCTTCATTTGGCTGTCCCAGCATCACCATTTTCAAGTGCTAGCAGGATGCCGCTATTAGGCAGGATGAAGAAACACTGCTCTGAATGCTCTCAGAGCCAAACATCAGAGCTGGAAGCTGAGGGAAGAGCCATCCCACAACGCAGGCCAGGTTACCTGCAGGTCCCCTGGTTCAGAGGTGGCTTGTGCCTGAGTAGACCTATCTGAGAAAATCTCTGATAAGAACTTGGTGGTGCCAACCTCACGGGGGTCTTTAGGCATCAGAGTGCACTTATAGAAAGTTATAATTTCAGTGTGTATCATTTCACCTTAACCCTCAGGCACATTTCGGGAGCGCCTTTTGCCCCCGAGAGCTGGAGCAAGCCCTGCTGCCATGGACAGTGTTTGAGACCCCTGCCTGGCTGGGTAGCAGAGGGAGGCTGCGAATACGCGCTCCGTGGTGCCACTCCTCCGGGGTCCATGCCCTCAGCCTGCCCGTGATGCCTGCAGCCCAGCGGAGGATGGGAGCAACGCACGACCAGCAAAAAGGACTCTTGAGACACCATGTGCGTCCATGTTATTCTCTTTCATGAGCTTCCACAGCAGATGTAGCTGTCAAAAGATTTTGCTCCTATCCATTATTTACTGTATCAAATTAGAAAACTCAGAAACGGTTACAGAAAAAAGAGTTATTAGTGGCTCAGTAATTTAAATGATCTGCTCCCCCTTACTCCACTCTTTGTGGAGTTATGTTGACATTTGAAAAAAAAAATGTTCTGTTGCTATAGCTACCAAGATGAGCTTCCAGCCATGAGATTGTGATCAATAAAACATGCCAGATGTGGCTCCAAGAGCTTTCATTAATAAAAAAAACAAGTGTGATGAGAATCTTTAGAATAATTCTAGGGGACATGAATGAGATGCTTTTAAATAACTAATCTGATGAAAAGAAAAAAGCAACTACCACCCATAAGATTTTACCCCAAGCACTAACTGAAGCATTGCTCTCACTGAGAATGCATGCAGCAAAATAGCCTTTCAGAAACATGCAGCACGTACAGCTGAGCACAAGTCAAAGGGGAACACTCTGTTCTAAGAGGCTGCTGCCGGTCCTTCCTCTCCTGCAGAACTGCTGATGTGCAGAACAAAACCCTGGGGCAAGTCGTAATAATGAAGGCTGAATTCCCTGTCCTTGCAAAATCTCTCCTTTGCGAGTTGTCTCAAGACCTCAGTATCTTGTTCCCTCTAGAGTATCTACCCATATGTATTATAAAATCAAAAGAAAGATGCATTCACTGTTGGGCCTAATGAAGGACCACCAGCTATGCATCCAGCGGGAGTGGGCAAAAGCAGCAGAGGAGAAGCAGAGTGAGGAGCCTCAGAGCCAGGTCTTGCCTGAGGGCCAGCAGCTCCCTTCCCAGCAGCGTGGCAGGGTGCTGAAGGCCTCGGGTCACCCTTCAGGCTTCAACGGCCCTTAGAGTCTCTCTGCTGTGGATATCTGCTCTTGTCTGTTGGAGCTCCTTCACACAACAGTTTCCAAACACCTCTGGGTCTGGTTCTCTACAGCCTGGCCTTATCCTAGGTAGCCGAACTCTGACCAAAGAACATGACAAAGCCAAACTCCACCGTTCGCCAGGCCGGTAGCCCAATCTCTACCAGCTTCATCAACCAAGCATATGAACCAAGGATCCTCTTCTTCATCTCCACGCATACTTGCGCTCCTGCACTTGGGTGTGGATACAGTTCTCCTCCCCTGACGGCTCCTGCACAGGTTCTGGTTAGAGCTGGATGAACAGTAGAAGGAAAATGTTTATTAAAATTGGCCATGCTTTAATGCTTATTTTTATGCGCTTTGGCTCTTTTTTTATGCACATTCTCTCATTTCCTGTTTCCCAGCTCATTTTCACCAGTGTGTCTCCGGGTTAATAAATTCACTCCAAGCTACGCGGATGCTTTGAGTCCAATTTGAACACTCTGCATCTCTGATTAGCCCAAAACAGGCGAGGTACTTGTTTGCTGCCATATTGTCATTGAATTATCCCGCGCTGGAACTGGATGCCACTGTTTGTCACCATGGGAATGAAACATTAATTTAATGCTATCTGCATTTATTAGAGAGCAAGCCCATTGTACGGGCTGCCAAGGGAAACTGACAGTCCTCTACAATAGTGAGCGTGGGGCGAAAAAATCCTTTTCTCATCGGGAATGACTCTTCCCGCCTCTCTCGTGCTGCTCATGTGTCTGTGGATCAATGGAGACAAGTCAGCTGGAAATGAGAGAAAAATACAAAAATGTCTCAAAGCTTCACCTATGAGTGGATTTGATAATGATTCACCCACTGCACAGGTCTGACCTTCTGCATCTTATATCGCCATTTTGCAGTTCAAATAAAGATACCAAATTTTGTGACATTTCCAAGTATCTTCCTGCAAAAAAAGTTGTTTAAATAAAGAGTGGAAAATGCCTAGGAGAATATTCTGGTACTTATTCAGAAACATAATATGCAGCTTTTCACAATATTTTAATGTCAAGATTCAATTGTATGCAGCTCTGTGGGATACAAGAGTTTTGCTGTCACCACTTTACGTGTCATGAAATAGACACACACAGGATCTGCACTCAGTGCATTTCTTTGTGACAAATGGCCCTTGTTCTGCATGACAGCAGTAAAGCTAGTTGGGTATTTAGCATAAGTACAAATTCTGCAGGTTTTATTTAAGTGACTTTATAAAGATCATGCATCAGGGGAATCCACAGCGATACTACACCTGAAGAAAATCCATAGGGTTTCTCCTCACAGGTACGTGGATGCATCAAGACGGGCTGGGAACCAAGCGGCTAAGCAGCAGCCCTGTGGTAAGGGACGTCGGGGTTCTGGGGGACACGAGGCTCTGTATGAGCCAACAACCTGCGGGAAAGGCAAACTGCCTGCTGAGCTACATCAGAAAAGCTGGGGCCAGCAGACTGGAGGAGTTAGCATCCTTGCGTGCTCAGCGCCGAGGAGGCCAAAGACAGTTTTTCTGTCACCTGGTGAAGCGTCCCCTCTGAAATCAGAGATGGGGAAGAGGTTTGTGGGATGGGAAGGACCTGTACAAAATATAAACACGTTTAAAGGAAGAAAAACACCTGGCAACTTGAAGAAAGCTGGTAAAGCTTCAGCCCTCTGAGAGGACGGCCACACATTGGCCCAGCTGCTGCCTGTCTGCTGGCAAGTCTATGCGAGAAAACGCAGCTTTTTGGGGGCGAGAGGGACACAGAAATACAGGCGGGTAAGCAGTAACGCACAAGAGCCCCAGGCTGTCAAACGCAAGCGACCTGAGCAGCCACTTGCGGTGACTGACGCCTGGAAGCAACAACAAACAGCCCTCCATACGCGGCGGA
>NW_008794911.1:183722-186656 GCF_000699145.1 Aptenodytes forsteri | reverse complement strand
GGCGCCCGGTCGAGGGACGCTGAACACACGCTGGCACCGGGACGCTCCGCGCAGCGCCCTGCACCTGTTTTAGCTTCCAAACAGATTTAGGGCCTGGCTGCCACATTAGGGTTTCAGATTAAAGGCAGAACAGAGGCCCGAGCCAAGGAAGAGAGCAGGGATTTGATAATCCGTCAGCTTCAGCAGCTGGATCCCTGGACCAGCGGTTCCCGGGGCACAGGATCCCTCTCCCCCAGAGCAGCCCTCTCCTTTCTCTCTCACACCCGTGAGGTCTCAGGTTAATAAAGTATCCGCAGAAGGGATTTGCAAGGGATAGTTTGGTTTCTGGTTGTTAATATCTAGCTATGCATAGCTGAAATTTTAACCCTAGCTGGGCAATTCTGTTTTTACTACCCCCAGTAGAGACATGCCAAGCGCGGCTCTCACTTTTTCATAATCTTGTAGGCTCATTGACAAAATAGTCCTTTCCTGAGCAGCTAGAAAGACATCAAGCAAGGAC
Source organism: Aptenodytes forsteri (assembly GCF_000699145.1). Taxonomy (NCBI): domain Eukaryota; kingdom Metazoa; phylum Chordata; class Aves; order Sphenisciformes; family Spheniscidae; genus Aptenodytes; species Aptenodytes forsteri. Next base: position 186,157 of record NW_008794911.1, on the reverse strand, counting down.
AGAGAAAAAACTCTTTGTTTTTTATCATAAGCTGAATTTCAGACCTAGAAAGTGCCACACACCAAACTTTAAACTCTTATTACTCCACAGCCTGGCCTGTATTTCTTCCACTTGAGGAACTGCGTTTCGGCTCCTCTCCTGCTACATGGCCTTGTGGCACGTGGCCTCACAGAGAAGAAAACAGACACCTGTAGGAGCAGGAATACAAATTTATTCCAGGACAAGCAGGCAGCTCCTTCCTTCCCCCAGCACAGTGACAAGTCACTCATGCCAGGGTCCCACGACGGGCAGGGCAAAGCCCTGCAGTCTCAAGGGGAAAGGTGGTGGGGGCTGAGGCTGGCGGCGGCAGGACCAGGACTCCCATCTGACCGCTCGTGAGCAAAGGGAGCCATGCTGCTGCTGCAAAATAATCCACCAGTGTGTGGAAACCCGACAAGAGCTATCTCTGAGAGCCCATATGAGAGCATACCCTCTCCCAAAGGAGCGTTCCCTCTTCCATCAGCAGTGGGAAGGGGGTCACCCTGCTGCAGTCCCCACTGCAACTGAGAGACCACAGATGGTCACCAGGCTGCTGCACGCGGCTGACACTGAAAACAGAAAGGCCTCATGGTAAGCTGTGATTGAAACAAGCTTTCCTGGGCAGCAGACTAAGATCTGTCATGGTTTCTGCTGAAGGGTATTTCTTGCAGTAAAACCATTTAAAGAATCTTTTACACCCCCTCAGGAAAAGACCAGCACAAAACACTCTGCAAATACCTGCTTGTTAATAGGATGCTGAATGATCGTCTAAACCACCTATCGTAGCAGCACAACACCCCCCGGGCTGATCAGAACTGGACCCGTTGATGGAGACGATAAGCAGACAGGATAACACTGACAGTTACACTTTGCTGAGCTAATTTACTTTTTAACACACTTTTTAATGCTGCTGCTGACAAAAGCCAAATTCAAGCATCGACTGGAACAGCAAGTGGCTTCACAGGTATCTCTGGTATGGTGGCATCAGCTGTGAAGTGTATTCATCTCCGGTTGCAGGAGACAATTTGAGCTGACTTTTGGAACAGGACAGGGGCTCACAGGTACTCGTTACTCACAGCAGGCACTGTGGAAGTAGCTCTCTGAAACACACACCTGGGGGCACCTCCGAGTCATTTCCACACCCAGTTTTGCAGGTTTAGGAATGTGGAGAACATGGGTTATGCTACTGTCCTTACTTACTGGAGGTAAGTATCAACACTTCCCTTGGTACCTTAGGTAGAAAAGAGAGTTGATGAATCCATCAGCAATACCGGTATGCCTACACTGTGTAGCACACAACAGACCCTGTAGCGAGTATTCCGCTGAAACGTACACCTGCAAGGTATCCGGGGTGCAGATATGCCACACCATGCTATGCAACATCCCTTTCTTTCCCCTTTGTAGTCATTAGGCTCTTATTTTCCTTTTCAAAGGTAAATAGGCCAAATATGCTCTATTACAATAGTCTCATTTGCATTGTATTTTTCTTCTTCAGGTAGCTCTTCCTCTCCCCATTACACCGGATAACCTAGCTGACCGATACCCTCTGCACCTTCAATTTTCATGATGAAACACTTAAAGGAGTTAGCAGCTCAAATTACTCTCCCTGCCCAGTCCCACTTCACTTGTAATTCCCCCCAGAAAGCACTGGTTAAAGATAAAGTGATGAACAATCCTGTAGGGAGTTCAGGAAGATTCATTAGCTCAGAACTTCACAGGCAAAAATTCTGACATACCCATCAGTCTTCAGTAATCATCTTCCAGACGTCTCTTCTGTATCATTTAGCGAGGTTATGTTATGTACTTAAGGGACTCGAGACAGTTTTGCATGTAGCACATGTCAAATATAGTGATGCATTTTGACACTTCCTAAATTGGTGTTACAACTTCTCGGTCCACTCAAAAGGGAAGCCGCCCCAAGCCAGTCAACAGAACAAACTTGTTTTGTCAATGAATTCCTTCGCAGTTTGTGGGTTATCAGTGCAGGTAACTGCAGTTTTCCCTTGTCAGAGATGTAATAATGTTTTTTTTCTTAATTTCAGAAGTAATTTCAGGTCATGCCATTGCTCATAAGGAACTCCAGAGCAAAAGATTTACTTTCCTTTTTGAGCATCCCTTAGTCCTTGTCTGCAATTAGAAGGGTTTGAGTTGGTCATGCCCTAGTAAAGAGACAGATCTATTCAAATGCGAGCACTTCACCAGGGTGACTGAGCCATCTTCTGTTAATAGGATCCACTATGAAATACTTTATAGTATCAGATTAGCTCATTATTGAGCAGTTTTGCAGATTCATTTCTTCCTCTTGAGATCTTTTCTTTTACATAACTGTACTGGCAGACCTCCTTTATGCTTTTATATATATATTTATATATCAAAGCTCTATAAATTCAGCTAGATCTTTTTCTGAGAAAACTGTC
>NW_008794911.1:170999-183577 GCF_000699145.1 Aptenodytes forsteri | reverse complement strand
AAAAAAAAAAAAAAAAAAAAAAAAAAAAAAAAAAAAAAAAAAAAAAAAAAAAAAAAAAAAAAAAAAAAAAAATTTGAAGAGGTTCATGAAGCAAGTGGTAACTCATGGGAATTCCTTTCCAACCGAAACCAAGGCAAGTTTACATGGATTCCAGAGACGACTGTCCGAGCATGTGGATAAAAGGAGAACTTTGAGCATCACCATACAGACAACTCACACCATACTCAGGAAAGCCCCTGAGGTGACCCATCTAGAGAAGACTATTGAAAGAAATCATCACGTTTGACTGATTTTCTGGGCAACCCATAGATCTGGCACCTCTGGAGACAGATTTAGCTAGATGAGCTCTTGGTCTGAACCGAACCAACCGTTTGTTCTGTCAGACTGGCAGAACAGAAGATCTCCATTTCACTTCCCTCCTTCACTGGCTAACCGGGAGTACCTAAAGCACGAGCAACTACAGCTCAAGCTGAAAATACAGTAGGCATCAGGTGCTGCAGATGAATTGGCAGTTTTCAGAATTTGTAATCTGCAGGCTGAACAGCTGCAAGCAGGCACCCATTGCTTCGTGCATCCTGAAACAGATAAAATGCAGTCATCTTAAAGTCTTCAAAATTGGATTTTAAGTTGCTCAGGAACTAAATCAAATGCACATTATGTGCCCAAACCCCTGATCAGCATCTACACTGTTTCATTTCAAAGTTTTATTTTAAAGAACAAGTGTTGAATGTAAGTGCATCTATGGTTCCTTGATTGCCAGTAGGCCTGAATTAAGGCAATCTCCTCTAGTTCTTGAATTTCCTTCTGCTCCTGGAAAGAAGAAAGTATAGCTGTCTCTAACCTGGCTTCAACTTACCCTAGAATGCAACCATTAAAAAAAAAAAAAAAAAAAAAAAGAAATCCCTTGATGAATAGGATGTAGGAATACTCTTGCATATCTAACTCCTGATTACAGCTAAGAAATAACGACATGTAGACATAGCTTGAGGAGAGGAGGGTTGAGCTTGTTGGTGAGGGGTTTGGAGTTTGTTTTTCAGGTCTGTTTTTGAAAAGCAGCTGAATACTAAGACAGAGATCAGTGCACTAGAAACAAAACCGCTGCTTTGAGCAAAAGAGGAAGTCTCTCCTTTGAGAGAAAGAATGCCCACATCTACACCATATGCCAAGGGAGAACTCTTTCAAGTGTGTGTCACTTATTGTATCCAAGATAGATAGGGTGGAAGTTGGTGTTTTAAAAAACCAAAACAAAATATACACAACCCAGAGAAGCCATTAAAAATGGATATTAAGTTGGCATATTTATGAACTACATAGAATATACACCTTTGGGAGATGTCAAAGTAATCCCAGGTTGAAGGCGTTCAAATTCTGATATACTGCAGCTGTAATCAATTTCTGAACATTGCCACAGGCAGCAGCTGTTGGGGTTTGTTTGTTGGGTTTTTTTGTTCATTTGTTTGGTTTGGGGTTTTTGTATTTGTGTGTTTTTCCTATCATGAACAGTCTTTTGAAGACTGAGACTTAAATATTCATATTTGTGTGTGGGAAAGCTTACTTGTATTAACAAACACTGGAATAAGAGGTTAGAGACACCATGTGATCACAATTTACATAGAGATAACTGGTCATGAAACCTATCAAGTGAAAAATATTATGACGGCGAGCAGGATGAACCCCCCGTAATCCAAGAGGAAGCAGTCAATGACCTGCTACGCCACCTGGACGCTCACAAGTCTATGGGGCCGGATGGGATCCACCCGAGAGTGCTGAGGGAGCTGGCGGAGGTGCTCGCCAAGCCGCTCTCCATCATTTATCAGCAGTCCTGGTTAACGGGGGAGGTCCCGGGCGACTGGAGGCTTGCTAATGTGACGCCCATCCACAAGAAGGGCCGGAAGGAGGATCCGGGGAACTACAGGCCTGTCAGCCTGACCTCGGTACCAGGGAAGATTATGGAGCGGTTCATCTTGAGGGCGCTCACAAGGCATGAGCAGGACAACCAGGGGATCCGGCCTAGCCAGCACGGATTCATGAGAGGCAGGTCCTGCTTGACCAACCTGATCTCCTTCTATGACAAGGTGACCCGCCTAGTGGATGAGGGAAAGGCTGTGGATGTGCTCTACCTGGACTTCAGTAAGGCCTTTGACACCGTCTCCCACAGCATTCTCCTAGAGAAGCTGGCGGCTCACGGATTAGACAGGTGGACTCTGCGCTGGGTCAAAAACTGGCTGGATGGCCGGGCCCAGAGAGTTGTGGTGAATGGAGTCAAATCCAGTTGGCGGCCGGTCACGAGCAGTGTTCCCCAGGGCTCAGTACTGGGGCCGGTCTTGCTCAGTATCTTTATCAATGATCTGGATGAGGGGACTGAGTGCACCTTTCTTTCCTGGGGTGCTGGTTGACAGCCGGCTGAACATGAGCCGGCAGTGTGCCCAGGCGGCCAAGAAGGCCAATGGCCTCCTGGCCTGTATCAGAACTAGTGTGGCCAGCAGGAGTAGGGAAGTGATCGTGCCCCTGTACTCGGCCCTGGTGAGGCCGCACCTCGAATACTGTGTTCAGTTTTGGGCCCCTCACTACAAGAAGGACGTTGAGGTGCTGGAGCATGTGCAGAGAAGGGCAACGAGGCTGGTGAGGGGTCTGGAGAACAAGTCTTATGAGGAGCGGCTGAGGGAACTGGGGTTGTTTAGCCTGGAGAAAAGGAGGCTGAGGGGAGACCTCATCGCTCTCTACAACTCCCTGAAAGGAGGTTGTAGCGAGGTGGGTGTTGGTCTTTTCTCCGAAGGTAACAAGTGATAGGACGAGAGGAAATGGCCTCAAGTTGCGCCAGGGGAGGTTTAGATTGGACGGGAGGAAAAATTTCTTTACTGAAAGAGTGGTGAAACATTGGAACAGGCTGCCCAGGGAAGTGGTGGAGTCCCCATCCCTGGAGGTATTTAAAAGACGTGTAGATGAGGCGCTTAGGGACATGGTTTAGTGGGCATGGTGGTGTTGGGTTGACGGTTGGACTCGGTGATCTTAGAGGTCTTTTCCAACCTCAATGATTCTATGATTCCATGATTCTATGATTCTATGATTCTATGATTCTATATGGAGACAATTTAACAAACCAGTGTAGAGACTGAATAAATGCACAAAGTTCAAAGATTTTTCTTCTCTTTATTTAAACACAAATACATTTACAGCATGCAGGTAAGTTAAAACTATATGGCGTCTTCCCCAAACCAATTGTTTTAATGCATCTTAAGTGTACTGAAGTTAAATCATATTCCACAGGTAGACTTGTCCTCTCATGTCAAATTTAGAGTTACACACAGTAGTGAGTCAGCATTTAAGTTACGTAAATAATTTAGTTGTTCACCAGAAATAAATATTATTTCACCAAGTTCCTATTCTAAACCATCTTTTAAAAAATATGATCTAGAGGAACATAAGAGTAAGAGCCATTCAAAGACTGCAAGTTGAAACAGCAGTGTTGAACATTCCCCGTATAGCCTGAATATTTTAATTTACAAAAAACAGTAATTGTCCTGTCTGGCTGACCTATAACAGCCAAAACCAGAAAACAAAAAAAGTTGGTGGTTTTTTTTCTTTTCTACATTTTAAGAGGCAGTTCTTGGTAAACTTCATAAAAGGTTTAAAATAAAAAAAAAAGTTTAAATATAAAAAGGTGATGTACACTGAGCTACAGGCTAGTCACCATTTATTTTTTTTTTTTTTTTTTTAAAACACAGCGATTTTCAGCACCAAAACCCATGATAATTACCTACAGGAATGAAACCCCCATTCACAGGCCTGAGAAAAAAATCCTGCTTCATTTGAATGTACTTTACAGAAAGTGGGGTTTTTTTGGTTTTATGATTGCATATTAACAAATGAAGGTCTGAAAACCTGTAGTTAACATTGAGGAAGATAATGGACAGTGCTGTTTCCATTATGAGAAATTTCATTCGAAATAGTTTGCTGCTCCTTTGTTTTTCTTTCCTCAGTGTGCTGTCTTTAATCATGCTCTAAAACAACTGCAAGTTTGGAGTGTTTGGCAGCCTTAATGAACAAACCAGTCTTAAAAGGTGAAAACTCCAAAATAGTGAGATTTCTGACCGATACACTCAACCTTTAAAAATCAAACCATTAAAAATTCAGACTACTGTATATATAGAAAAAAGTGGTTCAAGGTCTAAAATCTGACTACACTCCATCCTAATATAAATATTTTGTCTATTTATAATATAAAAGTTGAGAGTGATTTGCTGTCTGAACAGTCATAGAGTCTCTACTGTTTCCACAATAACTGATGAATACCCAGCAAAAAAATTCAAGCCAGCACACACAAAGTGGTACCAACTGGGTCTGGAAAGCTAACTGAATTCTTTCAGTAATATTAAGTTCCTTCTTTCTCAAAGACCTGGTAATTAATTTCTATCCAGAAGGCGGCTGTTCTAAAAATTATAGTGGCTAAACCCTATGAATAAGTTAGGCAAATTATACTATAAAATTTTAAAAACCCAGATTCAGCTCAGTGGGAGTACTGGAGCTCAAAAAACAAACAAAAAAAACCGTTTCATTTGTTAGCCACTTTACAGGACTTTATTGCAAAGAGAAGAAAAATATTCAACAACTACTACTTTGGACATTTCATGTACCTACTTACAAACGTATTACAAATACAATTCAGGGTAGCACTTTATTATTTTTTTAAACACGTCTCTGGGATTTCCAGACACATCAGTTTTAAAAAGTTGTATCCTTTATTAACGTATCTGAATTCATTGGCCAGTTGCTGAAAATTTTTTTTAATTGGAAGTTAAAATTTTAGCCAAAAATTCTAGTACTGTGTATGTAGTGGAATATCAAGTTAAATTTTCGATTGCGCTCATTTCACTATTATAAAATAGCAAAAGTGAACCCTCACAGCTACAGACAAATTGATAGACAGGCTCATCAGAATGAAGCAGAATGTTTTCACTCCACCAGACTGTACTGTGTGTAGAATCAAGAACAGGACAGATGGGATAATCCATTGCCAAAGTCTTTTTTGTAAACTTCGGTTTACTCTTATTACTGTACAATATTTAATTCTAAATTACCCAATAAATGGGCATTTAATCAGATAACAGTTAAACAGCCTTGTTCATATTGAACTCTAGTTCCATGGTGTAGCGATCGCAGTGCCTTATGGCAGTTGTCGTAAGCACACTTCAGTATTCTTACACTGTACAAATAAATTTAGTTCCAATGCTCTATGCAGCATTCCAAAAGGAAACTGTAATGTAGAGTGCCGCTCTAATTCAGTGGGACATGTAGTGTTATGTGAAGTGATAAAAATGAAAGTATACTTAAACACTGTTGCACATTCCCTAAGACAGTAAGATGTACACAAATTAAGCTAGAAAATTTGAACTAAGATTTTCTCAACGTACATTCAACTTGGCACAGTGCAGACTAAATTTAAGACATGAAAGACAAACTGTGTAATGAGCAGAGCTACACTTTAAGTAACAAGTCATTTTTCAAGACGCCAAAATTGCACTCTAGTTGGTTTTTTTTTGGGAATCAGTTAGCAGAATTTGTAGAAGGGGGAAGAGCTGTACAGGCCAGGTATAATTTATACATTTTCAAAAAATAATCCTACAGTCCCCAAAGGGAGAGATTATTGTCATGGAATGACTCCCTCTACACAATATCCAATCCTCCTCATGCCACGTTTACTTTTCAGCAACTGTAAATGAGAAAAATAACAGAGTTAAGTGCTTGTATCTCATAAGCCAAAAAAGCCAAGTTATTTACATTTACAGTAGACTGTATTCACTATTTACACAGCCTTTAAAAGCCCGCTTCTTAAACCAGTCAGGTAAGTGCTAATAAGACATCTGCTTTAGAATAAGAAATTGTGCAACACAAAGCATTTCAGCAATGCTGTCTGTTACCAGCAAATTGACAGCACGGTAAACTGACTGGGTATCCAATCTTGATTGCCTTAACAGAATAAACATTACAAAGACAAACCAATTATAACCCAGCTCCATTTCCCATGACTGTTGCTACTTTTCCAGGCCAGTGAGAACCGTCTGGATACCACCTACCAGCTGCTGCAAAGTTTTGACTTTGCTATTTTGGGAAGATGAAATGGGAGTGAAGAGATCATTCGGCATTAATCACCCTAAAAAAGTTTGATTTGCATAGGAAAATAACGATTTACCATGTCTGCATTTATGTTTCCAGAATAATTTGTTAAATGGTGGTCTCCAAACGTAAAACAGTACATCATGTTCCTACTGTACCAAAAGTTCTTCTCTAACCAGAAGTTCAGATGCTTAGTATCTGTATTAATCCTCAGAAAAAATGTGACATTACCACAGAGAAAAAGGATACTGCCTACCTGAGTATTCACAAGCTTAGAACAAATTTATATTTAATAGTAAAATAAAGTTCAAAAAAGTTTTGTTCCTTTACTTCCATAAGGGACAGGTTCTTCGAAAAAACAAGATAGAAAAGTTGGAATAAATTATGACCACTCTCCTGCCTTTAAGTGCTAAACTCTGCTTGGTTCTACAGCAACAGCTAACATGCTGACATTAGAAAAATTATATGAAAGCTTTACAACTGCTTAAGGGATTCTGTAAGCATATTACGTGGGAGTTTTTTGGTTCATTTGTTAAAAAGGGGTTCTAGCCAATACTTAGCAATTTTCCACTCCTTCTACACATAGTCCAAAAGTCAAAGTGCCGAGTCTCCTATTTAAATTCCCCAGGACCAACAGTGAAAACTCTTCTCCAAAGCAAGATACAAGCTCAAAATTTAGTTAAAGTACTCTTAAAGAAGTATGAGACTAAATAGGCTCTCTTCAGTTAGAATTCGAGGCAACATCAGAGCATGTGCAAACTCATGCTAAAGTAGGCACCTAAAATAAATTAGGTCAATCATACCTTGAAACGTCTCTTCATTGGACAGCTGAGATTGCCTTTGTAGTCCAAGAAGCTATCTATCTGAAGATTAATTTCACCATATCAACATAATCAAGAATCCATGAACTGCTAGCTCCTTGGTCATTCAAGTAGATGTTATTCAAGGTTAAAGTACATATCGCTTCAACCTCTCATTTACTAAGAGACACTACTGAACATGACCAGGTACCCTAACCAATACTACAGTCTGATTTTCTCTAAATTGGAGAGAAAGCTTTGAAAAGTCAGTCAGCTAATAAAAAGAAACAAATGGAAACAAGATTAACGTAAGCTGCTCTGGACCCCTTCAAAAGAGAAGCACCCAGGATTCAAGCACCACACATTCATTTTAGGAGTATTTTCAAACTGAATATGCAGATAACCTGCATAAAGAGTATTTTCAAACTGAATATGCAGATAACCTTAACTAAGAGAATGCCTAGAAGACATTTAAACAAACACTCAAAAGTGAAGATGATGACAGAGAATACGGCAAAGCATTACTGTTAGGTGACCAACAGACCAACTATAATGCAGACGTTGATTAAAAAGAGACTTGATTCTGTCAGCAACTTAAGTGTATTAAGTACCAGACTACATATAATCACTTAGAAGATTAGAGACATTTTCAAGTAAGCGCACATATTAATTTCAGTTACTGTAACTGTATTTTAACTAAGCTAACATTTTAAATTTACTGGATGAAGACATGAATTTTTCTGTTAAATACTTCCAAATTACTTACACATAAAGCAGTATGCAATCGTAGTAAGAACAGCAAATAAACAACATATAAGAATAGGGTCATTTTTTATTTCATCACTGAATGTTTTCTGAAGAAAACCATATTTTAAGATACTAGCAAGCCAACAGAATTTAAAAACTGTCCACTCCTTTCCCAAACAGTAGCTATTAGCTGTGACTGGTAACTGTCTCCAACTGACCGTTTTCACATTTTGTTCGATTCCAGCAGAACAACTCCAGAACTACCATTTTACAACAAACACCAGTTTTATAACAAAAGCAGCAGCAACATTAGTCAGATGTACACGTATGCTGTTCCTCTAACTATAAAATTCTGTAAAAAAGAGAAGTTAATTTGATTATTTGGGTGATTTTATGCCACAGAATGAACTGTAATAAAACTAATATGAAGTAGTTTAATTGCACATTTAAAAATCCTACAAGACAAACTTACACTTTGTCTTGCCGTCCTCCACCTCCACGCAGTGCCACTGGCTGGCTGTTTTGAGTGAACGCACCTCCACCACGAATTGCACTTGGATGAGTTGGAGAAGCTGCTGGATGCTGGCCAGGACGGATAGGCTTAGCTGCATGAAAAGAAACATGACTTACAAATACATACATCACAATTCTACCTTGATTATTCAAATTTACTAATGCTTTATTTTGCAGTGTCCCAAATGCAATAATCCAAACTGAACACACTTTGAATAAGAAAACAAGTTTAGGAGATGTTATTTTGAGAACCTAACAGATTAGTATCAACTATAACAAGCCCTGAAAAATACACAAGGTTTTGCTTTTATTGTCCCTATTAGAATTAAAGCTAGCAAAGCTTTTGATAATGATTATCTTCATATGTGCTATCTGCCCCACCTAATGTATTTCCCTGTAAGAGTCCTATTTCTTGGCAATAAGAACTCAAATAAGACACATCGCTAGACAAAGTTTCATGAGGGTTATGTTCCTGTAAGGAACCATTATACCCTGCTGTATTTCCTACATCTACTTGATTGATAAGCCACTACTCTGCTCTACAAGTGGTTCTGCGTATCGATTACTCCACAGATAACATTGCTTCATCAACTTCTTACCACCACATAAAAATAAAACTTTCTCTATTACTGAATTCAAAAACAGTAGTTTTGACAGATAATTCAGAAGCTGCATACACTCGGATAAATAAACTATTTTCAATCAGTTTTGCACTAGCGCTTAACAGGACATGCACAACAGTATGACTTTACAGAGTTCTCTAATATTAATCAGAAGCATTTAAAGTTTCAGCAGGTAAGAGTAGATATAAAGTACCTACAAATAGCAACTGCATCAGAGAAACACTTCTCAATTTCTGCCTTATAGGAAGCTGATCTCCAGTAAGACATGCCTAGTTCAACTAGACATTTAAGTACAAGAGGTTTTATACTTGTGGTAAGCTCACTAGAGAATTCTGTTTGTCTTCCTGGAGATCACTTGAGAGAAAGACAAGACAGGAAAGCACCCATCTTCAAGCCACTGTTTGAAGCGACCAAGAAAAAAAATTAGAACTTTATTCTGCAACAGCTCTTTGCAGACCTACAGAATATGAGCGAAGTATAACTGCAATGCTCGTTTTGGTTGCATTAGCATTTAAGAGAAGTGTATTAATTACTGAAGTCCTGACACAGGACAACAAAAAAGCTGGAACACATAGTTGCCTATTACATTACTGTTGTAGAAGTACAGTTAAGTCCTCCACAGGTCACACACCCTCTTGGCCCTCAGCACTTTACAGCATAACAGCAGGTGGAAGACCAAGGGAATATGACTGCCTTCCCATCACATGGTAAGAAACACTACTGGCTACTACAGATTTCCGTTTTTTCCATTCTTTTCTCCTAGGGAGGGCTATGGAGTACTATATGTTTCAGAACAAAGAACCGAAAAGGCAATTAGGGATCTTAGGATGTTAGTTGTGGGTTTCTGTCTGCCCCTCTCCCACCAGATCAAGAGACAGCAAGACAATTTTGTTGTTGTTTAAGGTGATGGCTTAATCTCTCTCCTTACTTTGGAATACTACTTAGTCTTAGAAATTCTTATGGAATCATGTTAAAGACCTAAGACTCACATTCAGTGTATTGTTTTGTTCTAGGAAATGGAACACACATTCAGGCTAGAATTCTAGGTTGGTAAGCCTTTCCCAGCATGTACAAAAATCCAGCTACCAGGAAGAGACCCATTTAAAATAAGTCAATAAAAAAAACCCCCAACCAATGATACACCACCACCCACACACTTACAGTCTATTAACCAAAACATAACTCATGGTAGAAAATACACCATGTTCACAGATGCATACATGCACAAAGATTAAAAAAACATCAGGAGCCAGATGAAGCTTTACGGGGCAAGGGATTTTTTACTAACCAATTTGTGCAGAATGTCCTCTTCTGGCCATATTCTTGGATCTTACAGCTTCCTTTATACGATCTACTTCTTGCTGATACCGTTTGCGATCACGAGAAGCATTCTCTTTGGCTTCCTTCAGTGCAGATTCCAAAGCTTTAACTCTTTCAGCTGTAGCTCTAAGTCGCTTCTCCAATTTAGGAAGTTCACAGCGAAGATCTGCATTATCACGTACCAGCTACAAAACCAGAATCAATTTTCTTGGTATCTCTCTTCATGGGGAGAGCCAACCAAACACCCTCCCACCCCTAAACAGGCAAAACAGTAGGGCTACTATATTATCTTTGCTTAAGCTTTCAGTAAATCTAATAGTTCATCAGTAAGATTGTAATTTGAAAAATCAGTTACCGTGGAAGAACATACTACCCAACATAGGCACTTCGGTTCTTTTTCAGTCAGAGAGAGACAGGCAAGCATCCCCCAGACTGATATACTAACTCTAAACACTAACTTGGATGTTCTTGTGTTTAAATGCAGCTATTTTGTTACATACCCACATGCACTTAAAATAGCTATTAATTTACTTTATGGGAAAACTTTAGTCTGTTGTTTTATATCAAGAGACACACTCAAGATGTAGTGTTTAATTATAAAACAGTTACTTTATGACCAATATGCATTCAGTCACTTCTATAATAATGCACCTTAAGTAGTTTGTTTTTAATTAAAACTTGAAATTAAGCCTCATTGTACCTGCTTGTGAACTTTTGTAAGCTGTTCAAGATTATTCTCAAGGAAGGAAATCTTCTGTTTTTGTGCAGCACTGCCTCCTGTATCATCCGAGTCAATCTCAGCGCTCTGCAGTAACAAAGGCATACGGAAGGAGAGAGGAGGCTGAGTACAAATCTGAACTTGCATATTAAGATCAAGCCAGAAAAATTACACTGCATAAAGATCAATTCCTAATGTAGTTCTAAACTGAAATGTATGTAGCATTCTCAGAAACACCAAGTTTCACTACAGCACCACATTACCTTTTTCACTCTAGTAGCCAGATCCTGAACAAAGAGCTTCCGAAGATTATGTAGAGTCTGAAGTTCTTTTGCCTACAGTTAAGGACAAGGAGTTAAAAACTAAAAAAAATTTTAAAAAATAACTCTGAAGTGTGGGGGGGAAGCAAGTATTGACATTTGCTTTGAAACATATTCTGACTATCTTACCACAGTCTCTTCCAAACCCTTTAAATCTTGCCTCGCTTGTTCCCGTCTGTCCTGCATAACCCTAAAAGAGAATAAATTCATCCTGAAACATCCGAGCAAAACTGGAAATTTTAATGTTTTAGGAGACTAGAGTGATAAACACTATATGGTACAAATGAAAAATGGTTTTCAGTTGAAGTCCTCAATTAAGGATGTAACCAACAGGTAACACCACACTCAAAAATTCATATGGGGTGGGAGTGGGGGAGTTGCAGGGGAAAAGAGGGAAGTACTTTAAATATTGAAGGAATACAAACAAGTACATTCAGATGCATAAATTATAAGGTTCTAGAATACAATCATAGAATTGTTTAGGTTGGAAAAGACCTTTAAGACCATCAAGTCCAACCGTTAACCTAGCACTGCCAAGTCCACCACTAAACCATGTCTCTAAAGAAAGACTCTCAGAGCCAGGTTCAGGATGAATACTTGAGGAGATGTTATCCTACAAATGTTCTTAGCTCTGACCAGCTGAGATGACAAGTATCATGTGACAGATTAAGGATTTTTTTTGTTTTGTTCTACCACCTCACTCCCAACACATTTGCCAAAGCTAGCATCATAAACAACAATCTCGGTTTACAGGAATATAACCTAATCATTATCACTTTACAGAGCTTCTGTCTTCCTATGTAATGTGAAAGCATTTACTGCACTGCTAATGTTATCTCTCAGAATTGTAAGGCTAATTACTAAGATGACAGGGTACAGGAAAGGAATTTGGACTTTCCTTTTCATGACTCGAGGTTGAAATAGGAAGGCCAGGGACTGCACAAAAATGAAGCGTTCCTATTAAGTAGCCAAAAAGTTTCTTTTCCTCTTGAAATTTCTTTTCACTTGGCCAGTTTCACTACTAGTTCACAGCTAAATGATTAAACATTTGAGGTAATAAAATATTCTAAAGAATATCTCAGCATCCTATCCATTTTCCAGACCTCACTGGAAAGTAGTTCCAGGTATCTTATACAACTCACAAAAATGAAGCGTTCCTATTAAGTAGCCAAAAAGTTTCTTTTCCTCTTGAAATTTCTTTTCACTTGGCCAGTTTCACTACTAGTTCACAGCTAAATGATTAAACATTTGAGGTAATAAAATATTCTAAAGAATATCTCAGCATCCTATCCATTTTCCAGACCTCACTGGAAAGTAGTTCCAGGTATCTTATACAACTCTAAGTAAAAAAAAAAAAAAAAAAAAAAAAGAAAAATGTAAATAGTCTGAACTGTTTCTGGCCTGTAATTTGCCAACATTTATG
>NW_008794911.1:142413-170344 GCF_000699145.1 Aptenodytes forsteri | reverse complement strand
AAAAAAAAAAAAAAAAAAAAAAAAAAAAAAAAGTAAAATGTGAATAGTCTGCACTGTTTCTGGCCTGTCATTTGCCACAAACATTTATGACATACAATGGAAAATAACTGGATTCAAAAAGGCTGGGGGAGGACGCAGAATACCAAACTAATTCTTAATGTTTCTTTGCAAGTCATTGAAGAGGAAAGTTTCTAATATAGCAAGTGCCTTTAAGGGATCAATGCTATATATAGTTTAGCCTGCAAATTGAAATAAGAAGCAATAATGTGGTATGTATATAAAATCTTACAAGACAAGAAAACCTACTGTAACTAATGTAACTTTTGTAATCATTGTGGCATATAAATAAATCAGAATAAGATGGATTCACAAGACCAGAGTACTGTTAAAATTTTAGTCAGTTAAACCACCATTGTATTTCACAATAAGGCTAAAAGAAAAAAGAAAAAAGTGTTGCTTATTGGTTACCAGTAGAGACCAATCAGGTCCCTCTGATTATTTCAAATTCTATGACAAAATCCTGAAAGCCACTGTGTGTTTTTAAACATGGCGAAAAAGCATGCACTTTTGAAAAAATATTTTAAGTATAATGTAGTTTTAACTTCTGTAAAGATAAATTTATATATGCCAGAAAGGGGTTGCTACTGATACTCTAAGAAACATTTCCAGGAGATTTTGGTTAGATTTCTAGAAGTTCAGAACTGTTTTTCAGCTTGACCCTTGCACACTTACCTGAAAGCAGAATTCAATGCTAATTTTTGCATTAACTTTTCAGTCTCTAATTCACTAATACACTGTATTTAGTCACTCAATGAAGTATGCAGCTGTTTAATCTCAAGAATAAGCCAGTTAGAACCACCTAACTAGTTAAATCACACAAGAACCAAAAAAGAGTTAGGGAACTCTTACAAGCCTCTTCCAGTCTTGGAGCATGCAATACTTAGCTGCAAATTGAAAAGTTAATTACTCCAACCTATAGCGTATTAACAAAGAAAAAGTTGTGGCCTTCATATCTTTCAACATTTTACTTCCAATTTTAAATATTAAGGTAGTGCAAAGGTTTTAAAAAAAGTTAAGTTCAAGAAGGCTCTGGAGCATCTCTCTTTAATAAGCATATCATACAGTGAGAGCCACTTCATCATATTAGATCACTAGTTTTTAAAATATAAGTGTTCCCCCACACGTTTGCTTTATGCGTGACTGTCACTTACGTAAGTTCATGCAGTTTTCTACTTTTTTCCTGATCAGTCGCTTTCAACTTCTCATGCTCAACTCTAAGGCGTTCCTGTTCAAGCATCATCTTCTGGTTTTGGCTGAACACAGAAAGTAAATATTACATCAACTGAACCTGTCAGACACCACATTCAGTAAAGCAACACAAGTTAGAAAGACACTGCTTGAGGAAACCCTTGCCACTTCCTTCCCACCATACTGTGCTCTGTACTCACACAGTCCAGAGACATTTGGCACTAACAAAATAATGACAATTACTTACTCCTGAAGTTCAGTGATAAGTTTCTCCTTTGCATCAACTTCATCTCTTAGGCTACTGATTTGTTTCTGATGCGTCTCACGATGACTCTGAATTTGCTGTTCCACAGCTTGCTATTAGAAAAAACAGTATGTATTATATGCTTTAAGAAGCTGCCATACTTCACTTTGTTTTTAAAAAAAACAATGAAATTAACTTACCTTGACTTCATTTGCAGTTTGAACCTTATTTAAGTGCTCTTTCTCCATCTCATGGACTTTTTCTAGTAGGGATAGAGGACAGAAAAGAAAACACATTTCAGCCAGGTAACTAGGCGATCACAGAGAAGATGGTGTTAATTCCCCCCTCCTTCCCCAACACCTTAACATTTGGAAAAAGACCCCTCCCACCACAAAGATCAATTAAATCAGTAACATCTTTAATTTAATCCTATCCATAGCAGTTCTTTCAAACATGCTTTCCCATTGACTAATTCTACATGTTCAGTAGCATAAAGCCATTCTATAGCTCTGCCCTTCAATCTAAATAGAACAGAACGATTTCCTATTTATCGCTATATACTTAAAATGATGGTGGTGGTGGGTGAGGTGTAGGGAGGCAATTCCTACCCTGTGCTCGGAGCTGAACTAATTCTTCATTAAGGGAATCCACAGATTCTTCCAGTTGCCTTTTTTTCTGTTCCACATTCTGAAGATATTCAGTCAATGACTTGATCTTGGCTTCATGCTTGGAGAATGGAAAGATTAATTTACTTTGGAACTAGGTACCACAGAATTACATCTGTATAAACAGTTTATACTTATTTTTAAACAAGTAACCTGATCTCAAAACAAAAATGGTGCCAACTAAACTCTAAGAATACTATGATTACTAAAGTAGATCTGTAATGTAGCCTGTAAGACAATGTCTTTATTCTGGATTGGAATGAAATACATTTTTGGCTAGAAGAGATGTTTTGAATGTTAAATACTATCAGAGGCAAGAGAGTCCCACTGTATTTAGAAGATTGCACTGAAATATGCATCTCCTGATTTAAAAAAAGATGACCATCTGTATGTAAAAGAAAATATAGAAAAACTAAATCGTAGATCACAACTTTCAGAGTTTTAGAAGTCACATTACTGATCTTTTCTAACAATCGCATTAAAATGGCTTTTCTTACATTAGAAGTAAATTTAACCTGCTATGGAAGCCTACTGAAATCTTACCATGCTATTGCTACCTCTCCCACTTCCAACTTGCTGCATTAGTAGGCAGAGTGCTCACTAGCCACTGCTTCTGTAAGACTTGTATTTGTAAAGGATTCTGTGATGGAGAACATATGGACCCTAGTATTTAATACAAATGCTACAAAAGCATTATCAGGCTACAGACATATTGCAGAAGTTCTGATATCCTGTCACACAATTACTCAGAAGCAGTCAAACTGAAAAGAGTATTGAGGATACAGCTGAGTCTTGTGGCTGTTCGATCACAATGTACTTTGTTAGGTGTGAAGAAGAAATTGCAACTTCCCCCCCCCCCCCAAGCAGGTTAATAAATTCAAAAGAACATTTAAGGAGTACAGTGTAAAGAAACATTTACCTGTGAGATACGGAGCTGGCAGGCAGCCAACTCCTTTTCATTTTCTTCCATTTTCTTATTGCTTTCTGCTTGTGTACCTTCTAACTGTTTGCAACGTTTCACCATTGTTTTTACTTCTGATTTCATTTTACTAATGTACAGTCTCGCAACTGTGAATTCTTCATCTATCATGCCAGTTCCCTCAGGCTGCTGAAAAGTGTGGAATGACGCATTTAGAAAGCTCAGATAATGAAACAGAATTAAAGATGAGCTGGAGCACACATCCGCCACCTCGACTGATAATCAGAGCATTACACACCGAAATGTAACTTTTAAGTTTTCTGACTGATTATTTAGAAGTTTGCACAAAGGTAATGAGTCACTTGAAGAGGGAAATACAGTTCACTATAGATTTCTAACACTGCTCACATTCTTGTCCTACAGTGATCTTTTAAATTTATCTTTTATTTCAGTTCCTCATTCAATTTTTAATAAGTAACATCTTGATTGCCACTGTAGGTCAGCATAAGATTTCCAAGATGATGCTGTTGATTATGAACATTTCATATGGCAGTTTAACAGTATGAATGAAAACACTACTTCAGAAAAAAATCATACCTGCTCTTCCTTGTCTTTGCATAATCAAATTCTGTTTGGGACCTGATAAGTCACAGCATAAGCAAGGGATAAGCTTATGCCCAAATTATTAATATACATGAGGCTTCCTACGGTGGTTATTTTTACTGTACTAAGAAAACTGACCCCACCTATCCACAATGTACATGTGTAATACATGGCATTAAAAATTGCACTTACTAATTCTTACCTTGACATCATTATTTCCTACTGCGATTCCTATCTCTGCAAGATCTTTTAGTAAGGAGGCCATCATCTCTGTCGCTCGTTTCTTCTGATGGTTGGTCATTTCTTTGAGTTTCTGAAGCTCCGCATCTATACTGGCTAGAGTGACCTACAGTAAAAGAAGTTACACTTTAACAAACAAAACTCACTCTTGTTTTTAGAACTAGTTTCATATTACTTATTTAAATACAGCAACATGTGGTTGCCTACTGAAATGTCCCATTTTTATATCTAAAACCAGATTGGTATCAACCTGTGTGAATACACCATACAGTAAAAATTTAGGAGTCCTCGAGTGACAGTATTTCTTCTGAAAGAAATGTAAGTACTGGGGACAGAGGCCTTCAGCTCACAAAACATAATCTTACAACTCTGCAACAAAATTCACATCAACATTGTTAAACAGCATTCAGAGTTATATACAGTTAAATATTGCAGAGGACTGCATTTATAGGAAAAACGTACACGGACAAGTCGAACACTTTTCACCATATTTTAGTAAAGGAAAATAATTTCATCTTTACCTGCAGAGCTCTTAACTCTTTCCTACTTGCAAATCAAAAAATGGCACGCAGTTCCGAAAGTTCATAAGCACTACACTTACTCTAGAGCAGTTTTTCAGCTAGTTTGAGCTGCTGTGGTTGTAACGGCTGCAGCTCAGCAGCTTGCATACTCAGAAGTTGTCTGCTCTTTGTTCTCCAGTTTTAAAAAAATGCCGGAAGTTTTACAGCAGGAAAGTTTCAGCCAGTGATACCAAAGGATGGTTACTGCATAGGTTAGCTGTGACAGACTGAGAACACTGAAATGACTTAATTTTACTACATCTCAGAACAGTTGTTGCTTTCTCGTGGATTAAGTTATTCATGACACTCAATGGACATTAGTTATAATATCTAGAATCACTTGATTATCTATAAACTAATTAAAAACAACAAAGCAAACAAACAAAAACAAACCCAGAAGAAACAAACCACACACTTCAGAATCATACACACATACAGCTAGCCTATTCCACCAAAGTTTAAATGCTGCTCATAATAGGAAGACCAGAGATCATTTGACTTATATCACTTTAAGGTCAGCTGAAAGTTACCAATAAAGACTACTCAGCTCAGAATACTCAGAAGTTAAAAGAGAGGTTTCATGATCTTGTGAACATCATTTAATCATTTTAATACCAGTGTTCTATCTAGTCAAATCTTACTGAAAATTGAAAGCCACATCCACTAGAAGACCCAGACCCACTCAATTTTCATCTTCAAGAACAGAGAAGATTGAGACTTGCACCATCACATATTCTGTCTGCAATGCCAGTAAACAAGCTGATCTTTTCCAGTACTTAGAATTTTAGGATAGTGGGTAGAGTATTAACTGTTTAAAACTGATTGAAGTCTGCCAAATAATTGGCTACCAAAACTGTCAGTCAATTCAGAAACTATGCAGGTATGTGAGGAGGCATATGGTACTCATCCTGTGGGACTGATGCTGCATCTGTATTTTAACCAGGGCCACCTTTTGGAATATGTCCTCAGTGTTCAGGACTACCCCTTTCAGAAAGTAAAATCAACTGCCTATTTTTGAAGGCATCAGGATAAGTTATATTTTAAATGCCTTAAATACAGCATGCAAATACACATTCCTTTCAAGAAAAGCTGTAGCATGCTCACTGCAATTTCAAGATTGGAAGGAGCAGATTCTTAAGTGAGGATTACCTCAACTGCACCAGAAAGACAAACAAAACTGAGTCAGATCACCAGCATATAATGAAAGTGTTAACTTCTGATATCTAGGATTTCTCTGAATACTCTTCAGGTAGTAAAATGCCATAGGTACTAAAAAGATGAGAGCTATCAAGGTCAATATTCACTGTGCATTTTTCTGAAGCTTAGTGGTTTAAGAAAATCATCCTTTGCTAAAACTAAAAAAGTTTAGCCTTAAGCTCCCATTTTCCCTTGTGAAAAACCTGTAAATGACTTCAAGCAAGAAACACAGGTAAGGCAAGAAAAGTTACATTGAAGACTGTCAGTAATTTCTTATCCCAGTTTCATACCGATTTTTGATTGAGTTCATCACTAAGCAGTTCATATTCCTTTGCCTTATCTTCTACTTCCTGAGACTTCTGATCATAATTGACAGCTAATTCTTCAAGGGCTTGTAGCACCTCTTTCACTTCCTCTTTAGAGGCATCATTTTCAGCCTGAAGGCGATTCAACTCTGCTTGCAGGTTGTCTTGGTCCCGTCTGGTTGATGCTAGAAGCTGCAACATTGATAAGAGATTTATTTAAAATTGCAACAACAAATAGTCATCACAAAAATTCCATATATAAGTTGAATCTTATTAATGCTTTTAGCTACTACAATAGCTTATATCTACATTTTTAGTGTCTAGCATCATGCAATAAGGATGCCAAGGACAGGTACAGTGAGACTATAATAACTAAATTTATCATCTATATCCATAGTTCCTTAACTTTTAAAGTATTTTCAAAATGGAAGTGATTACAAATCAAGACACATAAGGACAGCAACTGGAAACGCACATGGAATATGCAAGTTCTCAAAAAAGCCACTGTACACTATTCATGAGTCTGAAATTGTCAACAGGCTAGGGGCTAAACTTCTAGCATTTTAACACTGTTAGCTGCCGAAGAATAACTAGACAAAGTGAACAGTTGCTATAAAGAGGCAGATTTCTTATTTAAATAAGATTAAACAGTAGCTCCAACTTCCTGAGTCCTTGACCCATTTCCTTCTTGCCATGTACACAAAGATTATTATTTTTTTAATCTTTGTGCTATATAGAACTATTTTCTCTAATATCTTGGCTAAATGAAATTAACAATTTCATTATTAATAGGTATTTTCCCCATTTAATTAAGTTGCATCACTGGCAACATGTGCATACAAATAATTTGACTATTCTAGCAAGTATGGTCTGAAGTAACACATAGATACTTCCTTTTTCATTATGGGCCATTAGATTTCTCTCCTCCCCCTTCTCTCTCTGTACAGCAACTGACCAAAAGTAAACCTTAAAACAGATTTCTAACAGTAAATCAAGGTATCTTCAGTTTTGACAAACTGCTAACTTTGCATGGGGAAAACAGCTGCCAATGTCTTTCCATAAAATATTTAAATTCCTTCAATCTTCATGGATAGTTAAGGTTCAAGTAAACTGGTTTAAGTTTAGCCATTAGCGCAGTGTAAGTGGGGGGAATGAATAGGCAGAGCATTTAGATAAGGAATAGAAGAGAACTATTGTACAGGAGTAAGCTGCCATTCTACTCCTTGGTCATAAACTGTGACCTATTCAGAACATCTCAGATTTCTTTAAAGGAAAGACAAACAAAAATAGAATAAAGATGCAAGAGTGAAACTCACCTCTTCCTGGTCCAACATTTGTGTTTTCAGTTTTTCTACTAGTTGGCTCTGCTGATTAATTTCTTCATCCTGCAATCGAGGTAAGACTGTGTTCAATAAACTGACAAATACCACTCAGGAAAAATAATCTAAGAGACAGCAGATATTAGACATCTAACTTTTTCATATTCTGAGAAATTATACAAATGAACGCAATAAAAGTAAAAAAATAATCCTTTTGATTTCACTGGCTGATCCATTAGGCTCTTAACCTGGCATGTACCTGTAAAACACCATGCTTCAAAGACAAAACTCTTACACCTGTGCTTTTGCAAGTCTTCTCCAAGTTGTTCTAACTTCCAAGAAACAATTAAGATTTTTCCTCTCCAAATGTAGCACTACTGCTTAAATTTAAAATTATGTTCAAATAAATTATGCATAACATGGAAGGAAAACATTGCTGTCTTCAAATTACTCATTTCCCTGCTTTCTCATTATTTTCCTTCTTCTGGTACAGTATTATTCCAAACAATCAGCTAGGAATGTTCTACACCCAGAAAGTAGAAATACCGTTCAAGATTCTCATTAATTTTTCCTTCCTAACTTTCATTTTATCTTGTTTTCTATGTACTGATACTTTAGTTTTCAGGACATTTTTTTTAGTAGTTTCAGCAAAGGAGGGAGAGCAACTAAGAAAGGATGCTCACTTAGCATCAGATGAGGCAATTTTGATTTCTCTTAATCAGAGCTTCAGAATTAGAGTATGCACTCCCAGCAAATATTTAAGCAAGCTGTACTAACAAAAGATGACTGGCAAATTAAATATTACATAATATAGTTCAAGATATATTTCCAAGAGGTCTTACATTAAATAAGAATGGCATACCTTGTCATCCAGTTGTTTGTATAGTTTGGCAATTTCTTCCTCACATTTTCTTCTCTCAGCATCAGTGAAATTGCCGGTAACTCCAATTGTGGTAGCTGGTTTATCATTAATAACAGTAATATCCTTGTCCACTGCAAAAGCTTCTAAGTTGGCCTTCTCCTTGTCAAACTGTTCATCAACTGGTACAGTCTCCCCTTAAAGAAAAGAATATACTTAGTTTTAGTATAGTCAGCCATGAAGTATCTTCCACAAACCTAGCCTTGAGAAGTATTGCATACTCCCTGCTAACAGTACTGCTCCTCTGTTAATAAACAATCAAGTTCACATGATTACACGGTAAAAAAAAAATGACCACTAGATCATCCAGGCTATCTCCTGCTTACCACAGAACATTGTATTTCACCCAGTTACTCTGCTATGAGCTCCAAATCTCATATCAAACTGTATCTTCTAGAAAGGCACCTAACTTGCCCTGAAGACAGAAAATCCTTTCTTTTCCCTTGGCAGTCTGTTTTGCTAGGTAGCCATATTTACTTTGAAATTGCTTTGCTTCTTATTTAAAATATTTGTTCAGTTACACTTTTATCCTTTTATGTTCATTAAGCCTTTTCTGATGAGAACACTTTACTAACTTCGCATAGAAAAAACACCACACGCGCTAATCAAGGCACTTCTCTGGTAAGCAAAACTAAATTCCTTAGCACCTTATTACAAAACATTTTATGCAGTCCTTGGATGATATGGGCTCTTTCCAACGCTCCAGTATCTTGTGTCAATATTCTGGAAGAACTATACTTAACATTTCAGGTGCGGCCTCATACCATCTCTATAAAAGATTTAAAAAAAAAAAAAGCACATCCCACTAAACTTACTTGAATGAGCCCATTCTTCTCAGATTTACATCAGGATGTGGTGCAGTTGTCTACAAGATTGCAAAATCGTCTTCTGTAGCTACCAAACTCCAGAATACACCTGTAAGTATGACCTATGTTCCTCCTTTCCTGAATTTAAGGCTTCATATTTAACTTGCATTTGGCCAGACACTTCAACAGATAAGTCGCCAATTATTCAGGAAGAAAAGATGGGCACACATTCTGTACTGTCAGCGATTTTGGGTTTTGGGTGGTTTTTTTGCCTATTAACGTGTTTGAATTTTAAATGAAGGTAAGATCTTGTAATATTGATTTGAATTAGAAAACCAAACCAGAGGAAATTTTACTCAGTTTCTGCATTTAGAATTAGTATCATTTTTTCTTCCCCAAAATAAAATGTTTAGAATGTATGTAAGTCTAGTTCTGTAGTAAACTAAGTGTTGAAGAACCTAATACCAATATACTTCCAGACATTTTTGCCATTATGTGATTATTAGAAGTTGTTCCAGTTGCAATACAGTGAAAAATATGAAGTTCCAATATCAACTTATTATCCTAGCTTTAATATTCCTACTACTGTCTTGCATAGTGGTCTTAGTTGTTTTTGGTATCCTAAATACTAATTCAGTGTTTATCATCTTGCCTAAAGTTTGCAGAACAAAAATATAATTGCTTCTCACCATTCCGCCATCTGTTGAGTTCATTTTCCAGCCACTGTATGGTGTTACGCAGAGTCTTGTTTTTCTCTTTTTCCTTCTCATACTTTTTCTTCCATTGTTCTGCAGTGAGCTCCACGTTGACGCAGACTGTGTTCTTAATGGTCTTCGCTCTACATAGAAAGAGCAAAAAGCTTTGAAACTTTTCTTTTTTAAAGAAAAGAATTAAAAGCTCTTAAATAAAACTTCTACACGTCACTGGTAAAAGTGTAAACAATTCCCACCTCTTCCAAATGCTTATTTCTACTCCCTGCCAACTTAGTGTTCTTCCAATTGGATTGATACAACTGTTAATGGACGGAGCAATACAATAAACTTTGGAAAGGCTAAAAATATCAAGCTGGTTGAGTTGGAAAAATTCAGCTGCATACCTTCACCTGAAAGAATTCGAGTCAGGACAGCGCACAGATTTGAACAAAGGGTAGCATTCACCACACCTAGCAAACATTTCTCCAGTGGAGATCATAATACTTTGAGGGTGTAAACCATCAAGCTTACTTAAGAAACAGCCCATTTCAACCTAAAAATCCAGTTGTTGGATCTCCGTTAACCAAAAAGGTGTAAGAGCTATAAAGTTCAGATTAATTGTCTTCATTCAGTCAGGCGAATCTCATCTGAACACATTAGCTTTGGAGATGAAACTACAGGCCTAATAATACATCTTCATGAAGTTAATGTACAGTTTTTACTTTAGTGCCGTTCCTCACTTACCTCAGTAATTCTTCTGTATAGTCTCCTACTACCAAATACCTCCTGCCCTCTCCTCTCCCCCCCGCCCAAAGAGAACAGGAAAAAAGTTTAATGGTAGTTAGAAATTTCCCCCCCCATATTATGACTCATATAAGCATCTTTCTGCAAAGTCTTATTGGGACTGATTACTACCAAAAGGCACATGATTTCCTACTAAGTTATGTAATATTTATCTAGCTTTCAGTTACTACAGCTGAGGGTTTCAGCGTAAATTTAATACCTCTAGAAGGTTGAATTAATATACCAGACTAATTATGGTAGATGAGATAGAAGCATACTCTATTAACTCCTGAAGAAGTCAAGAGCATGAGGCAGTGAAACTACAGAGCAACAGCTGGAAGACGCTTCGCAATAGCTCATTCAAGCAATAAAGAGGAAAGGAAAGGACCTCCTAGATTCTAAAAGGAGACCAAAAAACCCCACTGTTGCAGAATGCAGCAATTACTCCACGCCCACTAACTACCCATATTCTGCCAGGTTTTTAAGAAGTTCTGAAGTAATCTAGTCTCCTTTCCGTAATAAAAATCTTCTCTGAGAAGACCAGTGGAAAACTATCTTGCTGAACTAAAGTGGAAGAGGTATGATAACATAGAAGACCAGATGAACTAAGTGAAATGCTGACAGCTTTTGTAATGTGCTCCAGAATATGAAGCGATTAGATCTAGTGGTCAGGAACTGGAGTATTATGATGAAGCATTAATAGTAGAGTGGCAAAGAAGAGATACCTAACAAAATACCAAATTTGAAATGGGTACTTATAAATTCAATTACAAGTGAGACAGGAATTTAGAAGTATTAACTCAAATGTTACTGGAATGCTAGATACAGTAAACAGACCAGAAGATGTAATTCAGCACACTGTCAAAGAAAGGTTGGCAGAGGACAGGCTCTCCCAGCACATAAAGAATTCAACTTAACAGGGGAAAACTCATTCCTCCCTCCTTCCACTTAAAAAAAAAGTATTAATTACCCTCCAAGTCTATACATTAAGTTGCATTTTGAACCAAACTATACGCTGTCTTCCTGTAAATACACAGTCTTCAGGATCCTGCCCAGTTTAAGGATTTTTATATAGATAAGGTAGATCACAACACTTCGCCACGTACGCACTGAAGAATTACAGAAAGTAAACATTCTAGTTAGTTTGGTTCAGGAATCTTAGTGGAATAACTTACTTATTTCTCATTCTGCATTTACTTCCGAGCATAGTAAGAGCAAAATATAGTCATTTACTCACCTTTGGCCGAACAGAAGAGTAGATTTCGTTTCAGATTCATTGTATGAAGACGGAGAACAGCAAATAACAATAGTGGTTCTGCAATTACCCCCTAGTGAATCTTGAAGGATTCTGGTCATTTTGCTATCACGATATGGAACATAAGTCTATCAAGAAAATGGTTAAACAAATCAGTCACGGTTTTTCAGATATATTATTTAGTTTGTTGAAATAAGAGCTATGCTTTTGCTAGGTATAACTTCATTAGAAAAACATTAAATTCTACTTTAATTCATAAAACATAAGACTGAACACGCATGGGGTGACATAAAATTGTACTCCTATGTTTGGTAACGTCTAGAGCACAAGAAAACTGTCAGTAAGACGCTTAGGTCCCTCAACATTAAACGTAACTTTATTAATCATCAGTGTCAATACAGTACAAGAATAATGGCCACTTGCAATGCACTGATGCAACTGGATTAGTTTAAAAGACTCCATGCATATCACAGAGATCAGTAAAGAATTTCTGCATAATATCATGTTCAGAGATGCAAGCCTTTAACCCTGACGTATAAAAATATAAAAGAGAACACTTACACTGCTTTCAGCCAAAGCTGAGATGACATTTCCAAGAGCAGACAAAGACTTGTTGATGTTCTTAGCTTCATCTAGCACAGCACCTTCTGCTCCAGTTTTACTAACCTAAACAATATTTCAGTAAATTACTAAACGCATCTTCAAAAAAAAAAACCACCCTCCACATTTAACATAAAACTTGAGTAAATTTTCCCACTTCTAAGTCAGTCTCCCTGACTTTACGAGGTACTCGTAAGCAAGTTGGATTAGAATAAGCAAGCTCCTCCTCAGACTCCTTCCCTGATTCACCATCAGTTTTTCATTCAAAACTCAGTGTTTGAAGATGTTTGATTTTTTAAACTGAAGTGAATATTTTCCCTGCAAAGTACGCCTTTTCATAGAAGATAAATGCATAGTTAAAAACTTTTACCAAACAACATCAAAAATTGTTTGAAGTTTGTCAAAAGGTTTGAATTCCTTAAAGTAAAAGGAAATAAGCGTTATGAATAATTTACAATATCAAAGCAACCAAGAGTTAGAACTTTGTCTTAATAAGAAGGTCTACATAGTTTGTAGAGATGGTCATCTTTCAAACAAAACAAAAAACAATAAAACAAACAAACAACAACCAAAAAACAAAGAAAACTCCAAAACAACAAAAAAACCCAAACAAAAACCGAACAAACCACACACTACCACTCTCCCCCCACCACACACACACCCCCAGAAAAACAGAGCAGAGAGTCTATATTAGCAAGAATTTGTGAGAACAGATTTTAGAGGCTGGATCTGACCTACAAGAGTGCTCTAGGAACTTAAGTAGATATCAGCAGAAATGTGAAAAAAAAAAAAAAAAACAAACCCACACCTCTACCCTGACACCATTCTATTTACCTTAGCTCTTCTGCCTCAAGGGCTGAATTTGACTTACAGTTCTATAACCCTCCCTTTACTATTTTTCTCACCAAGCTGTGATCATGACTACAACTAAGCAGTTCTGTTTGCCTATGTTTAAACCAACCCAAGACAAGGCACCAAAAAAAACCTCATGTACTTCAAAAATACTGGGAGAAGTGCGAAAGCAAAGTTTGAAATGAACAGTGAAAGGAACAAAACTACAGAGAAAGGAGACCCACAACCCAGCCTTTTTCTTTAACTTTGTTCTCACTTTAATGCTTCATTTCATTTTCATTAAAGAAAAAAGAAAAAAAAAAGACCACTACTAAGAAACACGTTTCAGAATAAACACAGGATCAGAGACAACAATAAGGCCATAGAACAATGACATGAGGAAAGACAATAGCAAGCATAAAGGACTGAAAAAGATGGGGATTACCCCAGAAGCAAAGATGAAAAGAACATAAATCCAGCTCTTAAAAGGCTAAATTACTGTCTATAAGTGATACAGAATAAGCAAAATGGTATACACTTCCTTCCCTGCTTTAATCCATTGACACAGGAAAGCAAGCTGTCATTTTAAACAATTAATCAGAATTTCAAATTAAGAAACTTGGTACCACTAAATAAGAAAATTCAGATATTTCACATCCATAAAACTCTTTATTCCAGTACCTGACTACCTAACGCACCTGTACACTTTTTTGCTCTCACCGATACTGAACTCTAGCCTATTTCCCCACCCTATTCCGTATTTACAAACACTTACTGCAGAAATGCAGATCAGCTTAAAGAGGTAGTATCTAATAGCCAACCCAGACTAGGACTCAGAAACCACATTTCAAAGTCACAATTAAACACTTCAGAGATGACAACTGAACAATCAGTATTACATTAATGTAAAATATTTGATTGTAAAGAATAACCAGAGTTTTTCAGAGCAGAAAAAGAAATTTAGAATTACCTTTTCACTACCTGCCAAGTCCACAAGGTAAAGTTTTCCACTTAGTTTCTGTTCTGTTTGAGTATTCTCTTGTTTTACATTAATAAGAAAAATACTATGACTTCGGGAGCTGTGTTCATTCATATCTATAATCCAAAATACATAAATTGTCAAAAATATTTGTACAACCAAACTAACTTAACAAAATAGTATCTTCCCACAGTGAAGCGACAGATCTAAAGCTAATGAAACTGTATGGAGTAATCTCTCAATGACAATAAAACTAGAGGCAGCAAAACCAATAGTATCATCTAATTGAGTAACAAAGATCCAGTCTCCCTGGGGTTCTATTAATACCATATAAGCTCACTGACAAGATTTGCTAGCCTGTCAACTATGGATTTCACACATTTAATTTACTTTATTAGAACAGAAAGCACGTTTACATTCCGATACCAGAACGTTTTGGTGGGTTTTGGGGGGGTGGGGTAGTGTTGGTTTGGGGTTTTTTTTAGATTTACAATGTATCATACTTTATCCTTTTGTGAAAATTTGAACTAGATGGCCATAACCTTTCACCCCTTTCTGGTTTAAATACCTACTGCACTGCTCCCTCTGCTGTGAAACAAGATTTGCTGAATTTAAAGAATGGTTTTAATTCATTAACAAAATTCAAGGCGACTGCGACCTGAATGAGACTATCTGCCTATTTCTTCTTCCTTTTAACCATAAATCCCTCACAGGCCTAAAAGGACCAGCTTATTGATGCCACAGAAGCAGCTCAACATAAGATAATATCCTTTTATCCAAATTTCTGCTATTTCTCCATTACTTAGTCTAGTCCCCACTTCAGAACCTTACTACCTAGGAGCAATGAAATGGAAGTGCAGGACTGAGTCATTCCTTAAAAGGAACATCGTATTTTTATTTTCGACCCTCAACCAAAGAAATGAGAAGAAAAACCTTTTTTCTTTCCTTAATGACTGTATATTCTTTCTTTTCCTGAATAAAGAACTAGACACAGGAAGACTGTGAAACTCACCCTCAAACGGGCTCTCAAAGATTTCTGACAGTCACTTCAGTTGCTAAGAACTGAAGTATTATTTTTGCATGCACCTCAACTTCCCTTGTCTTTTTTTTTTTTTAACCCTCTATCACTTCCTAATCCTGCTTCTTGTGGGAATTCGGAGACCTCTGACACACCTCCTTGCAACTCGGCTGCATGCCACAGGCCAAAAAGCTTGGGACATCGGGATGCTGCTTAAATCTGCAGCATGTCTGAATATATATTCTGACCAGCTTTTCTTAGAATATGCAACAGAATGGCCAAACTGTAGACGAGCCACAGTGCCTTACTTATAGATTCATAGGTTAATTGAAACAAATGCCACAAACTGCAATTTTGCACGATTCCTAACGCAAAACTACACCTTTTTCTCCAATGATTCAGAGTTCCTCACTGATCACTTACTCTCTCCTTTCAATCCAACTCTAACAACATCTAACAAGAAATGAATTTAAATACTTGTTTCTGAAAGACATGCTGAAACTGCTTATGCTACACCCTTTCAAAAACCTGAATTATTTAGCTCACTATTTTTGTCTTCCCTACTTTTTAAGGCATACCAGAAGCAAATCGATAACATGCTAAAAGGAGACAAAAGATAATACTTACTTGTAACTGCTACATGTCGGTTTGATTTTCCTTCATCTATAGTATCCATAACTTCTTCTGGACTACATACAAAACGCTCTGTGCAACCCTTTAAAAAAAAAAAAGACAAAAAACCACCACACCAACAAGCCAGAAGTAAATGGCGTACACTAGAGGAGTGAAAGATGAAAACATATCAGATTGATGCTTACCTTTACGTAGGGAACTCTATTTTTGTCCTCATGAACAGAAAGATTGGTCTTTGAAACTGGAAGAGAAAAAGTTATAAAGCTAAAGTATATATGATTTCTTTGCAAAATGAATGAGCTGTGTACAACGCACGTCCGAGTCATAGATGTTATTTCTCAGCAACACTTTATAAAAAATTTAATATACATTAAACAAACACTACTGCAGCTTTAGTATTATTCTATAGATTAGCTCCATACTTTCTTATTTTGATGTATCCTTATCATTTATAGGTTATTAGCATACTGCATACCTATCTTAGTATCATGTTTGTTTTTTTATATCTCTCTCCAGAACAATTTATTTTCTATGTTCAGTATAAATAAACGGCTTACCATCCAAAAGGTCCCTTATTTTATCCAAGTATATTTCAAAATATGACACCTAGAAGTGGGAAGGGGAATAAAGATATAGCATCAGAAAGTAAAAATGCTTTGCTTTTTAATCAGAAGGATTCAGCATGATTATTATGACCTCCCCCATAATACCACATCTAACTCAAGTCCTTAAGGCTGAACTAAAATACACCTTTAAGAAGAAACTATTTTGATCAAAAGCTTCAAGCACTATCAGCACTGCCATAGGTTACCAGGGTAGCTACCATCAATGTTTAATGGAAACAAGATTAAAGCGTTAACGTAATTCTTCTTTAAGAAGAGTCAGTTACTTCAGAAATAACTTACGTTTAGATTTTCCAAGTTACAGGCATTTGAAACAGATAGAGAATGTCCATTTAACCATAAACTACTTCCAGTTTCAATATAGATTAAATAAGTAACAATGAAGAAAAGTTTACCTTAATATGAAACTCAAGATTCTCATCCATAGAGTAAATATAATTAAAAATATCTTGCACTATTCTTGGAATAATACCCATTCCATCCGGGTCGTGAAGCTTCCCCTTATTAGGAAAAGATACAATAAAATGAAACATTCATACTGAATCCAACATCACAAACAGTATCCAAAGGCAAAACAAACAGTTAACAGACAAATTAGTTTTAAAATGCTGACTGGTATGATGGTCAAAGTCTTGACCATCCATTTAGGCCCAGCATTTGCCAGGAGTGAAAAGAACAATCTCAGAAATCTCCCAAACTATTAAAAGTGAAAATGTACTCTTAACATTATTCTTGTGTTTCTCATCCTGCTACTGAGGGCTGAAAAATACAGTAATTGCTATTGTCAGTCCTAAAAAAACCATTTTGGGTATCAAAATGTTGCAATGGAAAGAAAATTAAAATTGCAAGATGAAAACAAGCAGACATCTTATTTCTAGAAAGATAAGACTATTGTGATGAAAAGAGATGACAGTGACATTAAAAGGAAAATTATTTTAAGATTTCTTACTTCCATAGTGTGTGTCTTTCCAGATGATGTCTGCCCATAAGCAAATATTGTACCATTGTATCCCTCAAGTACATCTAAAGGGAGAGAGTATATCCATTAAGGTTCATTTCCTTCTTCTAAAGGAAAGTCAAATGAAATAGAATGCAAGCAGGCAGTTCCTAAAATGTTCAGCAAGTTAAATGATTCAATGTTTGGGAACTCTGTACTAGAGTTGGGGGGAGGGAGGGTGTTCCTCCCTACCCCTTTTAATGCATTCAGTCACCACTGACTGCATTTTAGAAGTTTACTGTATTAGAAACATCTGTTCCTTCAACCAGAAAAATCAGGGCTTCAGAGTCAGGAACAAAAAGGAAATCAATACAACTGCCAGGTTGAACAGATAGTCTTTGATAACTCAGAAGAAACCACCATACAGGAGAAGGCTATAGTATTTTCTGCCTTCAGGAAAGTTTAATCATCCAATTGTGAAGAGAATGGGCCATGCCGTAAGTTTCAAGCATCTTACTCTTTGGCCATAAGCTTGTATTTCAAATTATGAATGAACCAACCCAAAGTTTTAGATTGATGGGTGAAGGACTGGCGGGTTGGTTTGTTTACAAGTCAGTTACTGCAGAATCACAACCTGCAAGCAAACTTTTGTTTTCGAAAAACAAGCATGAGATACTCCAAATGGAGAGAAGTCTTTTCCATAATCCATCTGTACCACCACTGGAGCTCATTTGCCACATGATGTAGCACAGCCTAGAAATGCTGCACAGAGAAACAGAGATCAGATTTTTCTACGGAGGAAAGGGGCAGCATTACAATTCTTAAGTAACTCCAATTTTTAAGGAGCAAACTTCTGATCTAATCCTGATAACTTCTGATCTAATCCTGATTACTATTTAACTTATTAAAGGGTTAAATACTTGCAGCAGCATGGATTTTCCACAGCAGTTCACTTTTCTAATGATCAAAACAACCCTACATTTACCCAATCTTCTCGTCACTAACAGTTGATATTTCAGAGCAAAGCTTTGTTAAAGTTGTTTTGAAAGTTGTGTCAATTAGAACTTATTACTGATCTCAAGAAATTAATCAATTTTATTTTCAGGAAACTAATTGCTTACTACGACAACTTAGTGTGGTATAACGTTCTTTGTGATAAGACTTGATTTTCTGAAGTTACTAGGCCAATTCTGACAATTCGAGTTTGGAGCAACTGTACACCGTGACATGCACAGCAATAACTCATGTTTAAACTTTTAATTGTGAAGCTAAAAATCACATTCAGAAAAATCCCCCTTAAACTGTGTATAAAATAAACAAGCTTAGAAAATATCTATAGCATACACATGATTTCACAAGTTTCTTTTCTTCTTATATTCCTCCAAACTAAAGCAATTGTAGGATGTTTTCACGAATAAATTTGAAGGAAAAAAAAAGAGAAACTATTCATTAGAGTTATTTTGATTAATTTCTGACAAATTGTTTTAAACAATCTTTTGCAGAGAACTGCAAAAAAACCAAAACATGACATGTAAATGTTATCAAACATTGCAGTTGACTGAAACAGCAGGTTAAGCATTGACATAATTTATCAGCTCAACTACAGGATGATTTTATACTGCTATGATCCATGTTGCCTTTATTAAACATTCAGAAGGTAAAAGGGAACAACAGAAGTATCAGTTTTCAACATTGAAATCCACACGAATATGAGACTTTTCCTTATGGTTAAAGTTGCTGTTCCACCTTACCTTTGACAATCTTTTTAGCACAATCATTGTATACTTGTTCCTGCGATGTGTTTGACTGGAATACACGGTCAAATATATATGGCTTGGACTGGGGAGGTGGAAAAAAAAAAAAAGACACAGAAGAGGTATTAAAAAACCAGATAGTGGAAGTAGAACTGCAGGGTGTTTGTTCCTGTAGTTTAGAAGTAGCCTATACTGTCTCAACCCAATCTTTTATTTTAAGCACTTGAAGACTGCAGCAAAGAAATCAGCTTATATAGTATTGCCTAAATCTTCACATGCTTGCCTACAAGTAAGGCCTTGAATTAAATATATTTGGTTTCCAAGTGCAAGCTAAACAGTTCTCCAAAACTACTCTGCTACACGACCTCAATTTACTTGATTTACAAGGTAAACCAATGCCTAGTCTGTACATCTGAGAACCCCTTATTCTCTTCTACTCTGGTAGCAGATTTACTCTGGTAAACCCACATTATTAAAAACAGCTTATACCACATCACACAGAATATCTGTCTTGGTAATATTTGTTGCAAATCTCAAAACAAAAAGAAACATTCAGATCACCTATAGTCAGCACAAGAACTGTTTTCCTATACATGATATCCTTAAAATAAAGCTCCATAAGAAGAAGGAAAAGGCCACTTTGGAGGAAGGGAACCTTTCACAGAAGACTCATTTTGGAAGACACTGTAAGAGGAAGCTCTGACACAGCTTTTTGAAAGGAATGTTGGCTTTTGCTTTGTTTTAAAGAAGAGATTTTCATAACGCAGTTCTAAGCAGCTGACAATCCATTAGGATATGAACTATTATGCTCATCTTATGAAGTTCAAACTTTTGTAGCATTTTCAGAGCTTGATTTAGTAGGTAGCCAAGCAGACAGGCAAGGTTACAAGGGACCTAGGTCAGTTAACAGTTGCAGTGAGTTTAGCAACGGTAAGTGCTCCATTTTGCCTAAATTTAATTCATTATCATCCTCCCCCAAGGATATTCTGGAACTGCCTCCCTGGCAAAGAAACAAGTAAAGCTTCCATCTCTCACCCACCCACCACATTCCCTTCCCCAGCCTGACCTTCCATTTGTCTTTTAATAACATCTAGCATAACACCAAACAAAGCTTTTTAGATTCAACACATATCTGTCTGCTGAGAGGGCTTGAAATCAGGTGGATGAGCTCCCTCTTGGAAAAAATAATTACAGCATTCACTGTGTAAATACACTCAAGAAACCACAAGACTCAATAAGCAGAAACTATCCCCAAGGTGCTGAAGTTTGTCAGAACTCTTGTTTCACAGCAGGGAAATCACAAGCCTTCTCGATTACTCATTTTAGCTTCAAATACACCTCAAATTCTTATGTTCTACAGGCAGAATTGAGGCCATTACATACACCAGAAGACAAACAACTAAAGTTCAAGTAACCCTGAGGTAAGAAAACAAAGACTGAGAACACATTACATAAAAAGCTAAGTCACTGTAGAAAAGATAACACTAGCTATACATTTTCTGTCTCACTAGCAGCTGTAGTTTCAAAAAGCCTCCAACTTCACAAATATCAATCAGCTACACTACACACTGCAAGTCATCTACATCACAAAACATTAATCAGATCTGTTTCATGCTCAAGTTCTTCTGCATATTTGTATGCACTGAAATAATACCATTTTGAAGGATCGTATTTACCATTACACATTGGAAAAATATAGTGAGAAGAGTTATAGCGTCCAACATCACTGCAAACAATCTGTGCATTAGTAATTTGTGTGTTTGTACTTGTAAGATTTAAACTCTTCTCCAAATTACTGCTCCAGAAAATATATAGATTACAATTATTCCAATTAAATTGATTGTAGAAGAATTAGGGAAAGTTCCTGGATTTGATCTTCTGACAGCGTATGCAGCAACTATTAACAATACTCACTATTTCTCACAGATCCGAACATATCTGCTCTTTGTGGTTCCCAATAAAGCATGACAAGTATGAGAACAGAAAAGTACATTAGAATGCAAACGTTATTTTGCATAGCATATGTGTTTGAATGTATACACATACATTATTATGTATTTATATATTACTACAGAATATTTCTGGTGCCAAATAGGAGATTTTATTTACCTCAGAGAAATCCAACTTAAAAATCAAGCCTAGTTTCTGGTACAGGAAGATACCATGTTTAGAATGAACTGTAGGCACAACCTGCACTAGACTGCAACCATCCTGCAATCTACAGGTATTTGGCAGGAGGTTCTGAAAAAGCTTTCCTCCTCTAAATTTTTAAACAGCGTTTAGAGGGGTTTGGGTTTTGTTTTGGTTTTTTTTTTTTTTTTTTTTAATGCTTCTGCCAAGCAAAGGTTGACTGAATTGAACTATTCTTCTTCATCTAAGTTAAAGGAAAATTATGTTTACTAATTTGAGAGTAATCCGTAGACACAGAATACTTTTAGACTATCTACTCTCCAATTACCATTCAAATGCCTTCATAAGAGAACAGAGCCAGATTACAGTATCTCATATAATTACAGTCTCTTTTGTTTTACAAAATGTTAATATAAAGAACAGCACGTATGATGAATGCCACGGTCTAGTAAGAACAGAAAACCAAGCTACAAAGACTTCACTCGGACAGTAATGCCTTTAAATCTTGTTTATTTATACAGTGAAAGCTGCTAGGCACATGACAAATTCTAATTTCCCTCAAGTTAACAACTGCTACCAACACACGCACAAAATTTAATAATTGTGACAAAAAAAAAATCATTACAAGGGGTCCTGTTTATACCACTTTGCACCTGCAAGGGATAGGGAAGTGACAAGTGGAATATTTGTTTACATGTCCTCAGTATTATAGGTTCCTAGATGAAGCCACGATACAACTTCAAAGCACTCAAAAATCCACTTACATAACTCCCTCCCCTCCCAGGTTGCAGCACATTTATCACACCTATTAAAACCCACATTAGAGGCATGTCCCTGCTCCATCATTACTGAATCAATACCTAACCAAGTAGGTTTAGCCAAGCAGGTTCCAGGATAATTGTGTTTTAAGAATACAATTTACTCCCACTCATACGGTTTCACATCTTTGACATCTGCAATGCTATGTCTTATCACTTCTCTTTACAGTCTACTTTCTGCTGTAAACAAAGCTAAAACAGTATTACACAGATTACCCTGCCCTAGAAAGCCTCCTCATTACCTTTAAGAGATTAATCAAGAAAGATTAAAGTGTGAGATATTTTTTCTATACCAGATGCCTTTTCTTCCAAGTAGTAAACAATCAGATATTATGATAGAACTGAAAACACAAAAGGTCCAAGCAACATTACCACATGGTGTCCATAACAGTGGTAGTAGCAGTTACACTACCATGCTATGATGCTGCTTTGACATACTCCAGAAATTTTCAGCAAATACTACTCAAATCCTAATAAAAATTTAAAACATACAACCTATAAGCAACACAAAACATCAAGCAATATCAAGCAAACAAGCAGAGCTTCTGATTTCCTCTCTCCAAATAGAGAGAATTCAACATTTACTTTTACTCCTTGCCTAGCATTTGTTCTGTCAGTAATCAACTACAAGACAACTTCAGCTCCTGTAGTTGCTTGTACTGAAGGGATGTGGTCCCACTGCAAAAACTTTGCAAGCACTCTCACAGCCCTCAAAAAAGTACATCTGCCAACATGATTTAGTGGTAGTTAAAGGGAATCTTAAAGTGTTTAAGTACACAGTTCCACAGTTAACTTAAAAACTAGTCACCAGTTATCCTTATATAAAAGGATGCTCAGCCCCTCTAAATTCTACAAGATTTGGAGCACACGTGAGAGTTCGTTAGAAAAGTTAGTTTTTCTCAGTACCTTCAATGAGGACTACACAAAAATCTGTGATCACAACTAGACTGAAATCTTACCTTAAAAGTCCTAGAAATACTTAAGGTTATCTCCACAGAAATAATTCAAAATACCTTTCATTTTCGCATTGTAACTTTCTGTAAACTACAGAACTGGTTACTCATAACACTACCTTAGTTCACCTTATTTTCTGTGCATTAGTATCTGAAGCAAAGTCAATAGTGAAACTTTACTTGAAAATCAGTGGCATATTTTTCTACCACAACATACCCAGATGCTCTTTACTGGTTTTTGCTAGAATGGACTGCTAGAGTAATATTATACCCACCCATGGTTAGCTTATTCTTGGTAAGAGGTTGAAGTAATAAGTAATGGGCTTACCTCCCCTTTAAGTTTCACATCGTTAATAAAGAACATTCTTCCCATCAGCACAAAATATGGTAAAGAAAAATCTCACACCGAACAATTTCTGGAAAGTATGATGTCAAATACCTGACTCAGTTCTTCCTATTACTAAGCTAAGGTATTGCTGCTTTGACACACCTAACAGAGTCCAACATTGCGAATGAGTGAAGAGGTACTGTTCCAAATTAATATTTTATTTTTAGGATAAGGAAAAAGAATTTTCTTCGTGTCCTAGCTCTATGCGTACAAAACTGCAGCCGACACAGAACAGTTAGTGGATCTCAGCGCTTTCTGCCCTATTTTTCTTATTTGTGTGCAAATACTGCAACTCAAGTACAGCAGTTATTTATTGTTCTCACAGAAGAACTAAATTGTGTTATTTTATTTTTAAAAAATTGTGACTTGAAACTCGATTTCCAGCATCAAAACAGAGAAAAATTTTGAAAGAAGAGTTTTAGCCAAGCTTTGCTTTAGTAAAGAGTTTCTTCTGAAGAGAAAAGTAAGCACTGCTGGCATAAAAACAGTCACTGAATTTCAGAACAACCACCAAATATGAGATGAGTGAGGTGTTTCTAGGCAAGTGGTACAGCAGCTGGGAGGTATAGCTCTCCCTTTACACATTACTGTAAGCTAGAATATCTGCTTTCCGTTAAATCATCGTACCAGTATAATCTGAAAAACTTCTCTATTATCCACCATTTCATGGAATGAAATAAAAATTAGAGAGTAACACTGAAAGAATATTATTGTTTCAGCTACAGATTGCAATTTCTGATTTATGTTTAAGTGGCACTGCAGACATTAAGCATTTTTATTTGTGTGTTTCTAATTAAACGGTGCTTTCCTTCATGCTAGCAAAATAATTTAAAAAAAAAAAGTTGTTTTATGAATGCACCTTGTTTCTTGCATTTATACGATCCGGCACAGCCTTTCTTTCAGCAACGCACACGAATTACATTTTCCTTTTAAATAATCTGCTACCAAAAGCTGCAGTAAAAGCAAGTGATATTCATTAATATCATTCTAACATAACTTAAACCTAGCTTTGCTATCATTTACTATCCAATACTAGTTTAAAAGGTAATGAAAAGGAAAGCTAAGTGCCTCAAGCTCTTCCCAGGATCACAGGGATTACATTTTACATACAAAAAAAAAAGTATTCTAAACAAATATGAAAATACAGGCAGGTAGCCATGGTTCTTTCTTAAAAGCCATAGAAATAAGGAATATACTATGATCATTACTAGAAACAGCTGGATGACAGAGGGATACTGCCCATTTCTGTGAATGCCCGTAACACCTCGCCACCTCAGCCATTTGACAGTACTGTTCTCAGGTTAGGCTTCAGTCCGAAATCCTCAAGCGTCACTGTATTCAGTAATCTATCTTACCTTTTGGACAACTGTAAGATGAGCAAGACTAGGTATAGAAATGTTTTTAAAAGAGAAGTATAGATATGTTATGCAGAACTATAAAGCTACTCAGTTGCAAGCAGTTTTGCATTTGAAAAAAATAAAGTACATAATCATATATATAAGCTTGCTATTCCTCCCTGTTTCATCTTACTCAAAAGCCTGAAATGCATGAGCAAATTGCTACCAATTTTTTTATATAGGCACATTTATGATGTTTAACATAAAAGCCATATACTCATAACAAGTCACCCTACTATCTGTTTTAACAAAACCTTTATGTTTACTTAACAGGAAGAGCCATTAGAAAAAAAATTAATAAAATATTAAAATGGAAAGAAGCCCCCTTTAATTAATAATTTAAAAGCTCTTTACTAGTTAAAAAAGTTTCATCCTGCGGAAGGACAACACTTTGAAACAGTCTGCTCTTTAAAACAGACCAACACCATGTGTCCCCTCAAATTGCTGTTAGACACTAGCTACAATTAAAACAAGTATTCTAACACAAATCAAAACAACTCACTTGTCCAGAAAGACAACCATGCCAGTAATTACATAGGCGCTAGGAAGAGAAGGGAGGATAGATAGCTCAGAGATGACAGTGGAGTCAAAGAAGGAGGAGGGTTTGGTTATAGCCACTGATTTCCCTCCCGACCCTCCTCCACAGAGGAGTCAAATCTGTAGTCTGGTATAAGCTCTGCTTCCACCATCTCCTAGTTTTCACCGCCTATCTACCATTACAGGCAACTCCCAAGTATTATTAAAGAAGCCTTCACTGTTTCAGAACAGACCCAGGCGCACACAGAAGATGCAAGTCCTTAAGGCAGCTGAGGAAAGCAGTTACAGAAAAAAAAAGTGGCTCAATTACTGTTCAACAGGCAGCCAATAGGACATGTAGCAATAAAGACAGAAATCAAACAGCTGAAAGTAACCAAACATACAGCTTATTGAGGAATGTTTTTAGAAACTGTTTCATGAGGACTGTTTCTGTTACTATCCTCCCTTGGGCAATTCTACAACACACATGCAAGAGATGGCTGGCTACAGCCTCAAGTTGGAAGGTTCATAACTTTGTAAAAACTTAGTCAGCTTGTTAAAAAAAAGTAAAAAACCCCACAAGTTATTGCCTCAACAGTTTTAGAGAATCAAGTCATAACTTTGAGAACATCAATCTTGTCATATATCCACCATTATAAGAACAAAATCACAGAATATCAATCCTTTATTAAGATTTTGTGAAACAGTACTCAAATAAATACTGTCACTGCTACTCAATCTAATAATTTTGGGGGACATTTTTCCCCCAAAGTCAGACACAGCAAGTCCTGGACCTAGGACCACTGAAGGATTTTTTGTTGTCATTTTTATCAATGCAGAAAACACCAAAGTACACTTGCAACACTAAATATTAACCCCGAGCAGAAAGCCCCACATGATCCCTCAAGAGCATGCCATCAGACTGTTCTGCTCATATATAGTACCACCTCAGCCCAATTTCCATTTTAGATATTTTTAAAGCATACTTAAAGAGTATTTAAACAACGTTAAGTTTTCTGTTCTCTTTAGACTAGAACTACTGAAAGAATACATGGAAAATTTATTTTTAAAAAGTCAGAAAATATCAAAGTTTCTAAACTTAATCATGGATTTTGAACAGAATGTGTAGTGTCACAATGAATGGGTATTCACTGATGGAAGTGAGATAATTTGTTCTAGTTATATTTTCCATTTTCCAGGCTTGGTTCCTTACTCTGAGGAGTTTACCTGTACAACCTCAGGAAGAAGAGATGTACTCCTTGATACTAATTTGCCAGCTGAAATAAGCCCAAATTACCTCATTTCACAAGCATGCTATCATTCTTGTAGCTCCAGACTCATGGAATTCCATATTTTATTGACAAATTCAGTTGAATATTAACAGACTAGAGCATTAGTATTTAGTAAGTCATTAAAAAAAGTATTTTATTAAATCGCCTCCGTCAACTTCAGATACTGCGCAAAAAAGCTATTATTGGTAGCCTCAAGAAACAGAACATAAAAACCAAAATTTGAAGAGAGATAATAACTGACATCTAAGTTACTTTCAGCAATGCAGAACCAGCACCGTCTCTAGAGAGAAAAGTATTTATATGAAAACAGAAATTAAAAGTTAGCAAAAATAAAACAAACATTGGGAACAGCGTGCTTGTACAATACTAACCAAATCAGGCAATAAACTACTGTACTTTAATTTTATATTCAAGTTCCACTTTGTAGCTAAATACGACACCCTACACAAAAAGGAAAGGATTATGTTTTCCACTGTAACATCCAGACTGTTTTATAACCGGCCTCATACTTTGCAAGGTGACTTCAGTTAAAATACATTTACAAACATGTAACAAGCCAAATGGTCTGTTTATTCCGATTTAAAAAACAAAAAACCAAAACCAGTTATCAGCCGAAGACTGATTTATAGATCACAAGCGCCAATGAACTGGAGCCTGCACCGTTGTTCTGCATTTTCGTCCCAAAAAACTCTCTGTAGACAATTACTTCGATGGTAGCTCCAATGCATGCATTTTGAGCACGTATTTAGCGGCCAAACTCATCACACTCGCCAAAACCAGGGACAGCCTAGCCGGGGGACACACTGCAGGACTCGCCTGCTACTCTCCACCTCGTAATTCAGGCGTTTTCCGCGGATACCCGAAGCGTGCCCTGTGGCTCGGGCTCGGCAATGAAGCCTCACGCTACGCCTCAAGTTGCAAGCCTTTCGCTAGAGCCTCTGTCAAAGGTTTCCTGACCTGCTATCCCCGACGTCCCTACAACCCAACGCCCGCTGCTCGGGGACCTCTGCCCCACCAGCTCCCTGCTCTTTGCCCGACCATGCCCACATCCAGACTAGCCGGCCCCGTCCACAGCTCTGCCTGCCCTCCTCCCCTTCCCCCCCCACCATCCCAAAAAGGCCGCCCCGCTTCCCGAGGCGCCCCCGCCCGCGGGCGCTTCCAAGCGCCACAGCCCTGCCCTCTCGCCTCACACCGCGCCCATCCCCGCGGTATCTGACCCCGCCGACCCCTGGCACCCCCTCCCTCCCGGTGCTTCTCCCGCCTTTCCCGTCCGGGGCGGCCCCTCACCGCCGTGGCCACCGTACCTC
>NW_008794911.1:114056-141598 GCF_000699145.1 Aptenodytes forsteri | reverse complement strand
CCTGGGGGGCGGTGTGGGGGGTCAAGACACGACCCTCTCACGCCCGAGCAGGGCAGTTCGGGTTGGAGCCGGGTCTTGTAAGTGCGCCTGAAAACTGAGAGGCCGGGTGTGAAGTAAAGGCTTAAAGCGGACCGTTGAGATGGAAACCTCCGATATTTCTTTTTCGGTTTTTTTTTTTTCTTCCTTGCTCGGAGAGCTAAAAGAGGGAAAAAAAAACATTTCCATGGGGTGGTCACAGATGTCAGGGAACTGTCAGTATTTTCTAACGTGCCCGTGAACCTTGTTGCCTGCATGTCCTCGAGCCGGGAAGCAGATAGTATTCTTTGGGCAAGTGGGGATCAGAGTGCACTGCAGCGCACAGCTTTTGGTGTCACCTCCAGTGATGGAGTCTCTCCCCACCTTTTCATCCCAATTTAAAAAAAGACTCTGCACGGTATTTTTTTTAAGCTTAGTTTATTGCAAGTTTTATTTATTTATTACAGGGAGCTCTAATTCTGGTCAATTGAAACTTACGGACTGTGTCTAGAGTGAAAACATTGTCAGGAAAACCATTCTGATCAGAGATTCTCAAGAGTCTCACAAGTTTATAACTATACCTCTTCCATCCAGGTATGAACTTTCAAATTGGGACAAAGTACAAACTTGCAGCTTGGCTAAGTTAAATCTGCTTCCTGACAGAAATCTCGATTTGTACTGGAAATTTTCCAAGTAGCCTTCAAGTTAATAATAATTAAAAAAAGAGGGAGCCTTTCTCTTAAATTAGTAAATTTTAGTAGGCCAGAATGACTCATAATAGCAATGTCCTTCCCTTAAAGGTACTCTCTTTTTCATTAAAAAAGGGAAAAAGATTGTGAATTTTAATGGAGACCATCTGAAATCAGGCATCCTTTGTTTTCAAGACCCTTCTCAGTTTAGGGATTTCAATGGTGTATTTTCACTTAGGATAGGTGCGCAGGGTGAACACTGCTTCAGAACTACTCCATGTGACAGAAGAATTGCGTAATAATCTAGTTTCATTGACAGCTTCTTTTCACACAGTAATACAAAAAATATTTTTGTGCATAGTTTATCTTATGAGGTAAGCTGAGTCTTCTAAATTGCGTTCATGTTGTTACAAGCTTATCTTTCTGCTGTGGTTAAAAATTCTGCAGGACTGTGCTATCTTATCCAGGGCAGAAACACCTCCCCACCTATCAGTACATGTGGAAATAGTTGTCTGGTAAAGCCAGGATACATACTCAGTCTTTTGAAGGTGCAGCACTGCTCCACAACATCTAGCACATGAGATATATATATATAGACATCTGTCTACAGTTCTGTTTGTGTTTTCAATAAAATGTTTTAAACATCATCGTTACTAGCCTTTAAGTGTCAGAAAGCCTATTTTTGTTGATTGTTATTTTAGAAATTATGAATTTATATCGCAGTCAGCAAGATACATTAATGCATCTAACTCAACTATTTCTGGAATTATTCACATGCTGATGGCTAGGGATGTTCTTACACAGCTGCTGGATTTGGATCCTCACAGATTTCCTATGATAGGAAGTTATTACTTTTATGAAAGGTGTGTAAATTATTTACTACTTTTTCAATTAATTTGCTTTCATACATGAGGAAAAAGAAATGTTAGCTGCAAAATGAACAGCTTCATGATTATTACTCCCAGAAGTCAATGTTTCAGCTGCTGAGACATCCTTTACCCCAATCTACTTAAGAAACTTCTAGTCCTCATTATCCATAAGCAAAGGGGATGTATCATTAGCTACACTTGCTGACACAAGAGTACCCAATGTAGGAACATCTCAGTAAAGGAAGAAACCTCATAATGACAGGATTCTCAAGAAAATAGGTGCTTGGGCTTGCTTACCTTTTCAATGTTTCAA
The DNA here is from genome assembly GCF_000699145.1 of Aptenodytes forsteri. Taxonomy (NCBI): domain Eukaryota; kingdom Metazoa; phylum Chordata; class Aves; order Sphenisciformes; family Spheniscidae; genus Aptenodytes; species Aptenodytes forsteri. The sequence continues at coordinate 139,712 of NW_008794911.1, read as the reverse complement.
ACAGCAGACACTGCACAAAGACAACATAGACACATGCATAGGTAATTACTCATTTTGACTATGCTGAAACAAAAAATGTCAGCATGTGTGAACAATGTAGAAGAAACTGCCTACTTCTAAGCTGTTGCTTCTGTGCAAACTCAGAGGAGAACTGACTGGTGGTATCTCATACCGGCTGTGGGAGCCCTTACTAAATGAGCTCCGCTGAACTGAACACGTGTGTTCTCATACCCGTTTCAGGTATTCTGTCATGGAGTTTCTCTTCTCTGATCGGATGTTCAAAACACTCAGCAACCCTTCTTTCACATGACCTACTTAAAGTCTGACACAATGATGCAGTGTGCTCAAAGAGGGCAGTATGTTATCTCCATTGGTGCTAAGATATGTCAAAACAGCCGTCTCCAGGACTTGTGCTTAAAGATGCGGTGTCACTTTCTTGAAAATAGGACAGAGACCAAACATCCTGGTAAGTTTCCCATTTTGTCACAGTTACAAAATACTCCTTCTTTGCCAATTGGAAATGTATTTACTGTCTTCTGTATTGTTATGTAATGTCTGTAGCATACATTTTTTGTCATTTAGGATAAAAGACTGTTTAAAAGTAATCTATGGTAATGTGAAAAAAATGATGTCATATCAGTTGTCATAAAAAGTGAATCTTTCTGTTTGGTATTTAAGCCGAGTATGACCATATAAATCAAATTCGTTAATACATTAATGAATTTGTGTCTGTTAGTTCACTAACCATGTTTCTTCCCATTTATGATCTGTGCAATAAACCTCTAGAAATTCTTTTATGATTTACAGCTCCTTTAGATCTCCACTCTTTCCCAGCAATAAAAGCATGTTAAGCAAAGGGAATTGGCAAACCTGAGCCTTACAGTGAAGCTATATCTGGGTAATGATGTAATTAACCATCAGATTGTTCCAGCAGAGTAAAAGTGGTCTTGATTTGGTCTTAAAAGAATATTACATATTTGAATAAATCTTTAAACCAGGTGTTTGTGGAGAAGCAAATTAAAGCTGCTTCCTCCTGCCCTTTAAAGAATTAAATTCTGAGATTCATCAGTTGACAGTACTTGTTGACATTCAGTGTTCCTAATGCAAACACAAGTGCTCTTCTCATTTTACTTTGCAATGTGCTGGGAAAATATAGCATATGACTTCTGAGAATTTAAGGTGCATTCCAGATCAAATTTATTCCAAATTTGCAAGTCAATTTGTAGGACAAAAGAGTGATTAATCTGCCAGATATGGTGTACCTCAAAGAAAACTCTTTGCTGCTTGTAACACACTCTGTAAATAAAGGCTATTAAGATGATTTATGAAGTCTAGCATCATTGCCTGACACTGGAAAAGCATAATTAAAAGTAACAAAATTTTATGGTTCAGACAGCTTATTCAAATATATTTTAAAGTCTCTTTACCAACAGACTGTGTCTGGTCAACTCAGCTTGGGGAACTCAATAACTAAGTAAATTATTGAGATTAGCAGGTTGGCGGATGGAGTTCAGTGGCCTAAGATACTATTGAAGCCCAACTAGATTATCTGAAGCTCTCATTCGTTTACAAAATTCTAAAGCTTCTTTTCACTCCAGCAAAAAATATGATGTGGAATGTATCTCCTGTCCCAATCAGGTTTAGGCTTTTTTGTGAACTAGAAGGATGAAACATACTTTGAGGATGCATCTGCTGATACACATGAACTTCTTCTTGACAAAAATATGAATAATTCTAAAAATCAGTTTTATTGTTACTTTTTAACTAGAAATGCGTAAAACCCAGAAAAATCTCTAGGTTTTTCCCAATCACCAAGATCATATTTAATTATTTCTAATAGTGTTAGACTAATTAAAAGCAAAAGTAAGCTCTGGGAATAATATCACATTTTAGATGTTTATTTCAGCTAATTTGTGCAAATTCATGCAAACATTTTGTCAGCTTGCTTCCTAAAGCATTGACTCTGAATTCTCTTTGGAGAAGGAACACAGTTTTGGACCTCGTTTATTTTTAACCATTAAAAACATCCGGCACCTTTGTCTGAAACATTGCATCATAAATCCCTATTCTCAGTTGCTTTTCATTATTTATAACCCCTACTAAACTCACCACTGGATTGTATCTTAGCTTACTGGGTGCCTGCCTGAAGTAATTTTTTTATAGTTGTGACAAAAATGGTTTAGCTGTTTCAAAGAGTGAGATTAGACATGCATTGTTTGCCAGTGTTGCTGAAGGAGAACTCTTGTAACCGTTTCATGTGGGAGTTACAGTAGAGAACTTAAGGATCAAAATTTGGTGGGGAAACCCATGTCAGGCTCCGCTTTTGATTATCTAAAATTACTCAGACACACCTTGGGGAAAAAAATCTCGTATGAACATATTCTTTAGAGTCCTACTGAAGCTTTTACTAGAGGTAAAACCTCCATCCCATCACAGCTACTCTCTGTGACTGACGTATATATATGAATCACTGAGCAAATTAACTCACTCCATGTCTGTGCAACAGGGGTTTAGCAGGCTTTCCTTTTGCATTCTATGTTTGATCTGGGAGCTGGAGCTGAAGGCAAGGAGCATGACTTTCTTGAAATTGAGAAGAAGGAAGATGCTTTATTGACAGAAGGAATGGGGAAAAGTGGTTGGGATAGAAGAGGCAAAGTGGAAGAGCCAAGTTTGGGGACATGAGAAACAGGCAGAAAAGTCTGTGATTGCTGCAGGAGCTCCTTCTGCGTCAAGAATGGGATCTAAGATCCCTCATTTTCTACTGTCAGCAAATAGATACAGAACCCTTCAGCAAAGCAGGTGAAGCTCAGACAGCACACATGCAGAGGCACACCACCCTATAGCTACCATGTGCTTTGTTAGTGAAAGGGGCAGGGGCAATGGACCTGAAGGGCAATCATGAGGGTGTCTGTGTGGTAACTGAGGTACTCCAGAAAAGAGTTGGCTCAGGTGCTGCAGAACAAAATTGATGCCAGTGTGGTGTTATATACAGAAATTTCTGGGCTTTTTAAAAGACAAAGAAATTATGCACTGGACAAACTTTGCAAAAAAAAGCATCCAAATGTTTAAAAAGGACACAAAATTGTTCTTGGCTGATCCAACCGTAAAGATATGTTATTGACAGGAGCAGTGGTCTCACAACAGCCTGATTTCAAACCACGGATGGCTATGAACACCATTACTTTGCATCTCAGGTTGCATTCAGAAATGACAAGAAATCCCACTGAGGTGATCATTCTACCACATACTTAGCTGGTGGTGAAACTAGCATTTCATAGGAAGCAGAGACTAGATCCTTACCTGAAGTGCAAAATGGAAGTCAGCCTTAACTATGTAACACCAGTGTATTCAGAATGCAACATTCTTCTTTGTCCGCATTTTAGAGTTGCTTTTTTTTTTGTCCTGTTTGATTTCAATTTTGTTTTCTCTTCCTCTTCACTGCAGGATTGCTCTTCTGAAGGAGCGTATCCCAGTAACTTTGCCTGGAAGTTGCAAAAGTGTGGATAAAAGATTTACATTTGAAAATATAGCCCTGCTTATTTGTTCACTTGTAAATGGCAAAAAAATTTAGGGGACACAAGTTACATTGTGAACTTTACAATCAACAATAGATCCAAAGATTGCGCATGCTTTAAAGTGTCAGTCACAGCTCCTCATTGGTAGGATGTATAGATCACCTTACTGTATTAATCTAAGTGTTTTTATGTGCCAAAACCCATCACTCTAATATAATCCAGGTTAGGTCATAGCTAATTTGTCTTCCTTCAGACCCCAGACTCAGAGAAAGGAGAGAACGGAAAGTAGGTTGAATGACAAGAAAATGTCAAACTATGTATTATGATCATATATCTATATGATATGTATTATCTATCAAAATACATTAGTGTCATATATCTTGTGTACGTTAAAGCACATCACAGTGTCTCCAGTGGTCTCATATAGCTGGCTATAAGGGTGTCAGAAATCGTATGCAATGTCCCAACTTGAGTGTGGAGGAACAAATCCCTGGGTCTTTTTTTTTTGAGAGCTTCTGTCTTTCTTGAGATTGTGCAGGTGATTCAGCAAGGTCTTATGTTCAGTGATTCAAAAAAATTTTTGATGGAGCTTATGGAGTCTTCTCTGACACTTTTGCCTCCACTGTCATTAGGAGTAGTTCATCAGGTGCTTGCCAAAAAAAAGTCTAAATTCATGTATTTTTCTGCATTTTGCAGAATGCATTCTGCATTCTGCATTTTTGAATTTACAGGTACCAAAGGAATAAAAAAACCCCTAAATGTAGCAGTTCAAACCCCATCTTTTCCTATGTTTCTTCAAAATCTAAAGCTCAAAAGATATTAGTATTTGGGAAGGTCTAGTTGATTTCTTAAGGAAAGACCTAAAAAGCTTTCTTGAGCAGAGCGAGCATCTTGCCTTCCTTCTTGTTTATTAATTCTTGCGGCTCACTGGCCAAGCTTGTCACGCTTCTATCAGCCAATGAAAATTAAAGACAGAATCAGTTTAAGATGTATGGGGTTTACCTCCCACTGATATTGTTCCAAAAAATTATATCTGGCTAGATCTTTTTGTCCAATTCATGCATCAAAAAACATCGGGGTCTATGACTGTTGAAGGAAATGGTGTTTTTCACAGTCGCTACACACAAACACACACACAAAGTGATTGTAAAATCCGTATTTATTTTTTAAGTATCATTCTGTTTAGAAAGATGACCATACACAGCTTTTTACTCAGCAAATTTGAAACATGCTTATACTCAAAATCATGTCTGAAATCTATTGGCAAAAATGTATTTTATGAATCTCTACTTTATAAGTTCTGCAGAAATAATGCTGAAGGAGAGGAATCCAAACCTTTTTCTAGTTCTTTTATCAACAGAATTATCTCAATGCTGACATTTATTGTTGCTGACAGCACATGAGATATACAGAAGAGAGCTGACTTTCAGAGTCCAGTTTGAAATTGCTAGGCTGAAAGCGCTTTTTCGAGTCGTATGTCCAAGAAATTTATCTGGCAATGGTAAACAAACCATTCACGGGGGGTGAAAGGGTGGGACAACTGTGCTTTAGAATCAACCTTTTATATTAAGTTTCTGCTGACCTCAGGCAGACTCACCATCCTGACTTGTAATCTTCCCATAAATGGATGTGTGCCTTGCATGCAGAAAAGTTAAAGACTCTTCATTAGCTGGAGAGCTGCCACAAGTGAAGGGAGTGGTGCGTGTGTGTGTGCGTGCATGCACATGTATTTGTCATAGTGCAATTCACACTGTTTTCTCCATCTCCTCAGAGTCATATTTTCATCAAGCTCATTTACCACGCTGTCCACAGGATACAGCAGAGAGGTTTCATCAGCTTTTCAAGACATTTAGTAAAAGTCTTTCTTTTTTTTATTCTGGATGTTTGCCAGATCTTACGACATGATGTTACTATGTGGGAAAGCAGCAGTTCTTGGTGGTTATTCAGAAGCTTTGGTGCTAAAGTGCTGATATAGCACACTAAGGAGTGGCTGAGTAAAGAAAAGAAAATCAGGTAAGGGATGAGACAGGTACTAATCCCTTTCTGGCAACATCTAAAGAGCTTTTTTCATCCTAAGTAAACTTCCATCACATCCGTATTTCATTCATGTAGGTGGTCAGTTTTCAGCTTTTATATAGCCATACCCTGTCTATCCAGCCCTGTAATGGTTTTCCCTGACACATTTGTTGCTTTCCCAATGTCCAGCAGGCATCTCAAGCAGTTCAAAAAAAGTATAGCTACTAATATAACCTTTCTTGCCCCTTGCTTTAATTATATTTAATTTTCTCTTCCTTAAGTACCTTTGCAGCATTAAAGATCATTGTTTTTGCGTTCCATGATTTGTATGACCTTTCCGCTGTTTATCTGTCCTTGCCTCTGCTCACGGCCCTCCTGTCCTCTTTTCTCTGGTAGTGATGACAGGATACACTTTTTCTCCCAGAGTTGCCACAACGCTTTCTACTGCATCACTCCAGCTATCAAATCATCTGGAAGAATCACTTCTGTCATGATGCCTTCCAAAATGGTGAATAATATGGGCAAAGACAAAAGAACAGTGAGAACAATTTATGAAACCCCTTTTATTTCTGATATTAAGAAGACATGGATTCATCTTCAAAGCTATTCATCCTTTTGACCGTGGTACTTCTAAGTTCTTCTTCTTCTTTGCTAGACATCAACGAGCTTGTTGTTTTCGTAATTGTTTGGAGAACATTATAAAGCATTGCCAGAAATAAAGAGAAAAAATGGAACAGTGGAACTGAAATTGCCTTTGTGATTCCCACGCCTCTTAAATAATTGTATTCTGATTTGTCCATATGCACCTCTTTCACAAACAATAGTATCATCATTCCTGGCAAAGAATGCTTCCTTCCTTGGTTACAGCTGTGAAGACAGGGTTTGTACTTAGATGGAAAAATAAGGAAATGGATTCCTCAGTTGGTATAGTCTCCATTTTTGGAATCCCCAAAAAGCATTAGACTTGCCACCAACTAAAAGGGAAGGAAGCATAATAAAGTTTTCAATAAGGTTTATGTCCTTTAAAATGGGAAACGGTGCCCCTTGGAGTAGCTGGAACTTACATAGCATAACACAAGCAAAATTAGAATTTTCTATATGCCCTTTGCACTGGCCAAGCATTTAACAGGCAGCACACACGGGTGATAGATCTCTCCGTTCCTCTGAGTACGGTTCAATGATGTGGGATTAAAGGTTTACCTTGAAGAGTATGTGAGGGTTAGGACAGAAGGGGAGGGTTGGGAGCTGAGAGGGAGGAAGCTGAAGCACATGGTTCATTGGCCGTTGCAACTTCGCAGATCAGCCTGTGAAAGGTTATTAAAGCCGGTGTAGATTTGAAGCCTCGTGTGGCCTTTAGTTCCTCTTATCTCATCCACCGGACCTCCTCCCAGTCATGGCTCAGCAGGACAGTTAGTCTGCATGGACCTCATGCTGTCACACTGAGATCACTAGAGGTATCCAAGTTAGCTACTGTTCACATACTTGAGGTATATATATATGCATACTCAAAATATGCAGTGTAGCACAGATGAGCACTGGTTTTGTAGCCTGTTTAGAAATGAAATTCTTACAGTGAGAATTTCATTTGCATAAGGAGTATCATGTTTTTTTCCTTCCAGTACTGATATCTTGTGTTGATATTAGCTCCCAAAGGGATGGAGGAGTGTCTTGGTACGGGCAAATTTAAAATGCTTTGAAAAAACTTAAATGAAACTTTGATGGGAAATACTTTCACTCATCATAATCAGTGAAATACTTTTAGAATAACTTGCAAAATAGTTTTATAGATAGACTTTAAAGTTCTTCAGAATATTTTCTAAAGTGAAGATGTATCTGAAATTAATTGAGTTAATGTCAAACTTCTAGTATGAGACATCAACAGTCCTTGTATGCTGTAGGCCGAGTTTACACTGTTCTTAACGTTGGTCAGAGTTAGCAGCCTTGTAACAAATATCTGTACAGATATCAGGGTCCTTTTTCAAGTGTTTTCCCTGGAACAGACCCTTCTATGTTTCTGTTATAAAATTCCATCTTTGTTTACCTGTTAATTCTAAGCCTCATCAACATAATCTTCCTTTTTACTTCCAAGTCAATAATATTGGTGTTTTCCATTTTCAACAGTTTAATTCCTCCTATTTTCAGAGATATCATCAACAGCATTAACAATATGCTGAAGTAATTTTAGTGCAGAAAATTTCCACTTCTATTGTTATGTGCATTTGTCATTATTCAAAAGTAAATAATTTGTATTTATTTACTTTGTAAATATACTATCAGTATTTTATGTGTGATATTCAAATCATATATATATTTGTCACTATTAATACAATTAAGTACTGATGATCGAGTATGCAGAGCAGATATAATTCCCCAAATTAATTTAAAAATGGGAGAGGAAAGAATACTTCTTTAATCCCTTCACAATTTCTGGAAATCTTCCCTCTCTAACATCAGCATCTCATGGTTCACAGTGGCAGACCTAGTATGCTTTAAAAAAAATTATGCATGTATGTGTTTTGCATTTAATCTAGGATTTGCAAGGTTAATTGTATCAGTCTTTTATGCATCAGTTGACTACCTGGAGCAGCTGTGTAAGGATTACAGATTACACTGATTACAGATACATCAGTCCTACTTCCATTGCTGGAAGGTACAGCCTGGTCTACAGGAAGCAGCACCGGTTGTTCTTATTTTAGACGTATAATATTTAGCAGAAAAATGTAAGGGTTAACACACAAGTTCATGTTGTGTTAAGAGAAAAAATGCATTAGATTCCTGTTGTATTCCCCATGGCTAGATTTCCCTGGGAAAAGATTTGGTACATTGTTATAAGAAACTCAAAGTGTTTTAAGATGGAGGTTCATAAGTTTATGGATGGGGATCACAAAACAAGGTAAGAATGACTCTAAAGTTAGAATTAAAGCTTGAGATAACTGTTCTTTTGTATCCAATTCATTAGTAGGGCTGGTACCCAAATGCATGTTAGAGAGGAGATTCTGTGTGTTCGCAATGTTTCAGCCTCCCACTACAGGACTTCTGTTGCTTAGCTGTGGGAGTCGGGTAGGGGGTGGAGGGCTTAGTGCTTGGCGAGATGCACTGCTGTCGCTTCTGGTGTTAGAAGCTCTTGGAATATCTTAGGATCTTTTGGTCAATTTACTTCCAATTCTTACTACTGTAAGGATGTAGGGAAATGATCACTCCTGCTTTCTTCTTATGGTACACCAGAGGTACAGCTTTTGTCCTTTTCCTCCGTGTCTCAGGTCTACAGGCAATCAGGAATGGTGTGCACTCTGAGGTATGGGATTGTTCATGGAGTAGTTGTATGGCTCTTTTAAGACTAAACAGCTGTTGCAGTGGTTCTTGGATTGCCTGGGACATCATTCGGTGACCTAAGTCGTCTTTTTCAGTCCTCTGTTGCTATGTTCTAGACTGTGCTAAGATCTGAATCCAGAGAACGCGAAGCAGTGCTTGTAAGCTTGGAAGGCTGGCCATTTGCAACTCTGAACTGCTTAGGACTCTTCTTTCTTGGCCAAATAAAAGATTTCCTGAGAAATCCCAATGGAACATTTTGTTGAATGTGTAACAAGAGCTGGCTTTTGCTCTGAGTACGAAATACATTTTTGTTTTCTCCTATTTGCATGTAGATGTGGGAAGTGGCCCGGCTCTTTCCCTGGGAGGCAGGCATTCCCTTTCTTTCTTGTACTTCACAGCTCAACGGCATGACTTGGTCTTTAAAAGAGACAAGTACTAGCATGCTGGTTGCATCACTTTAGAATTAACTAAAAAATCCAATGTGGTATAAATGTTAATAAAGATCACTGAAGGCTTTATGAGATATACAAGATTGTAGAGGAAACCCTTTCAGAAAATCTCATATGTAGTAATGAAAGTATAGCACAGTCCTCACACCAGTGTGTTCGGATGCACAGAAGTTTTTTACTTTAAATAGCATTTCTGTTCTGAGAAAAAAATTATATGAACATGACAAATTTTTACTTAGCAAATCCGTTTCTTTGTCTGTAAGGATTTTATCTGCACACACAAGTGACAAAAGTAATTTTGCTTTGTTTTTTATTCCTGTTAGACATAGTAATTATGTATTAGGTAATAAGCTGAATTCTGTTCCTTTCTATACACAGTCAACAGAATTTACTGCATTGCTAGCAAGTATATTTATGTAACTTAATGAGAACACTGAAAAAGGGGCAAAGGTTTGCTTTGCTTCAGACAGGCTTCCCATGAGATTACCAGTGTTCATGGCTTTGATCTTTCCTCAAGGTTCAACATTAAAATAAACAAAATCATATAAACAAGACTTTAAAGTTGCTGCCAACTGGTTGATTGATTATTAATTTTTCCAGATCACCTTGCTCCTACAAAGAAAAAACAGCCAAAATAGTAATCTTTTATCTATCTGTGGTAACACTGTTCTTCTGCTAATAACTTTTTTTCTGGAGAAATATCAAGAGAAAACAGATTGTTTAAGGACACATCATATACCATAGTATATAGGAACCTTGGTATTCATGGTCTGTAGTCTGGCTGGTGTCCAGGAGAGTCTCTTCAGCATTTTGACTGGGGAGAGCTGAAGTTCAGTCTGCCAGACAGGTGTTACGTTCTTTCTTTGACCTGCCTGGGGCAGGAGGCTTCTTAGAGTGTTAAACAACCAGAACAGTTAAAACCCAGAGCAGATTTCACCTAACCTATCATAAGCATCTAGAATCTAGCCTAGCATCTAGTCTAGTCTTCCTAGTCTCCTCTTATAGTCTATGGACAGATTTAAATACCCCAGAAGGTGATTTATGTCATTGTAAGATAGGTCAGATAACTCGTCCTTTGGAGAAGCCCATGTACCTTCTGTTGACTCTAAAAGAGCCCAAGTAAACTTACTTAGCTTTGGACAACCAAATCCTAGATGCCTAAAGCTTAGGTAGGATGAATACTGAGTTGGACTCCTAAGTAGGGGAATTTTATTCAGGTGCTTAAGTTTACTCATGGAGCTCTTAAATGTAAATTTGAATCCACCTTAAGGAGATTTCCAGAAAACTCCCTATAGCAGCAATGCATCAGTCTCAGAACATCCTTTTTAATTACACCATAGTCTCAGATGTGTTGCACATATTTAATACACTTTTTAGAATGGTTTTTCCAAAGCAGAGGCTGTATTTGGCACTCATTTGAAGGGAAGTGTTCAAATGACATAGAATCAGATTGGTTCTCTGTCTGTATGTTGCAAAGATCAGATAGAATCCATTCAAATGTTATTGATTCAAACTTTGTGCCGAAGCACTCTCTGTAAGAGCTCTGTCATTAGCTGTCTGAAAGGGCTGATTAGACTCCAACATGAGTTATGAGCATATAGAAGCTACCAAATGCTATTTGTGTACATAGTGAAAGGCGTAGGACATTAGCAGGGGGGTAGGACTAGGTGATCTCCAGAGCTTGCTTCCAACCTCACCTATGCTGCGGTTCTGTGATAACTGCATTTCTGGCACGCACGTACGTACATCCCCTCCCCTCCTCCCCCTGTGCCATGACTTCTCAATTGTTCTGTCCGCTCTATTATTGCACTTTCTCTATTGAAAAAAAACCCAGACTGAAACTGGCTTTTTAAATGTTTTAAAGAAACATTTTACTTTTATGTCAAAGAGAAAAATTTGGCAAATGCCTGTGATATATTTGAAAGAAAAGTAAGGAACAATCAGCTTCAAAATGGAGTCCTTTACAGATTGACTTAACAGCCTGCCAGTAATGGACTAGTATGCGCTTTTCCCACCAGGTGGGAACAGAAACATCACTATCAGTGAATGCATGTCAAATTGAATGAAAAAAAACCCCTAAGTAGAGAATTGTGTAGTGACGTTATCTACCCACACAGGGTTAAAAAATTTGATCTACTGGTGTATTACATGTATTTAATTGACACTTTGCAATGATCGAAATCAGACATTCCACTGGCAGAGCACAGCATACAATTTTCCTTTTAATTTATATATTGTTTTACATGGGTATCAGAGCGATCATCTTTTTTGGAAGGGACAATAAAGACAATCGCATGAAAAATAAGCTACCATATGTTATGTTAGAATTTGATCTACTGGTGTATTACATGTATTTAATTGACACTTTGCAATGATCGAAATCAGACATTCCACTGGCAGAGCACAGCATACAATTTTCCTTTTAATTTATATATTGTTTTACATGGGTATCAGAGCGATCATCTTTTTTGGAAGGGACAATAAAGACAATCGCATGAAAAATAAGCTACCATATGTTATGTTAGTGGATATTTTTGCTATTTTCTTTTTGTCTCTAAATACAGTTTGTTTTCATAAGCTCCAGCTTATGAAAGCTTATGAAATGGTCCTTATTCTCATTTAATGTATTTCAATAATTTAGAATCAAATCATAAAACTCTCAGCATGTGCAATCAAAATTAAATTTAAATAGACGAGCAGTATCAATATTTTGAATATTTCTGCAATCTTTTCAAGTTCATTTTTCCAAGTAAGAGAACGTTTTCACTGTTGCAATTGAGTTATAAGTGAAAATAATTAACTCCACATGATTCAAGATGTAGGATTTGAAGATAGGAAATGGTTTAGTACTCTAATACCAGACTCCTGAAGCAAGTGCTCATAGAGTTGATTCATCTGTATGCAACAGTCCTCATTCAAACAATCTCTATGAATTTTTTTGTCCAGTTTTAACCCTGCAGCAATTCTTATGATTTCCTAAAGAATCGGAGAAAGTTGATGACTAAGACTATGGAAGTTTTATTTGCTGAAATCAAAATATGAAAGAATTATTTTGATTGAACAAATTTCCTTTTGATTTTTTTCTGCTTTGCCATATTGTGTTTTTAGATGAGTCAAATTGATGACTGAAGAATAAGTATCATCTCTTACCATGACATGCATATGATGGCACACTGCCAAAATTCAAACTCTTTGACTGCATTACGCTTGCTTATATTTTCAAATACTGTTAATGGAGCTTCAGGGCTGTCACAGAGATAATCAATCAGGTGACGGATGATTTGCCTTTCAACTGTGCAAATGAATGCAATGGATGTCTATCATAAACGTTTTGATATTTCTGAGGTTGCCACAATAAAATATCCTTTTCAACAGAATGCTTACTTATTTTATCAGAGGAACAAATATATCATTGACAAAACTTGAAACATTTGCCCTAGCAAGCTGTATAATTTTAAATCACAAACATTAGGTCTGTACAACTGACTGTATTATATTGTTTTCACAACATGCTGATTGCCTGCTGTCTGACAATCTACCATGAGCAATTCTGCATAAACTACTGTGAGTCTGGGCAGAAAACTTTTTCATTCATTTTGGAAAGTACAAACTGTTTTCTTTTCTTAGGGCGTGTATTTTTGCTTCTCAATGTGAAATTATCATTGTCATCTATGATCTTGCAATTCAGGTTGGGAATTTAACCAGGTAAAATTGCAGAAAGAATATGTAGGCTCAGCCCAACTCATAATCGTTATGTTTGCTCCGCATTCACTGCATTTTGCACCAACAGACTCCAAGTATTGGCTTTTTACAGCTAGCGGTTAGCTTGGGATGCATGTAAAAAAACCCTTGCAATATCAAAATGTTAATTAAGAGTGTAATTCTAGCTGCAGATCAGTCAGCTATTTTGCAGATGCATTTCAATCTTACCTTGTATGTCTGTATAAAGTTTGTAAAGCAATATAGGGTCCTTCAATGTTGAGGCTGCTTGGGTATTCACCGAATCTTTGCAAAAAAAGCATTCCCAGTGCCCATACAAGGCAAGAACTGCTATTTACACAGGCATTAATGAGCCTTTCCAGCACTTTTCTCCCTTGCATGCCATTTCTCTGCCTGGGTTACAAGTGCAAAGACAAAGTCCCAATGTTACAACTGGCAAAGAATCAAACACAGAGCCATACCCCTGATCTCTAGTTCAAGGCGCAGATCATCTTATTTTAATCCATTTATTGAGGTCTCATACTTTTACAAATGAAGTCCTTCTTCATTTTTCCATTTCTCGGTGATTTTCTGCTCAGTGAGATCATATCCAAACCCATAAGCTTTTCAGAAACAGTTGCAAACAGTTCTGCTTTATTTGATCTGCAAACACAAGCCATTGGGCATAGAGTTGGTTGGGGTTTTTTTACATTTTGTTTTACTTCGTCTTTTCTGCCTTTTACTTTGGAGAGCAAAACATCTGTATTGCCTAAACAAATGATGAATCGAAAGAAGATCACACACTGTCTGTATATATTTAGAGGGCATAGCAGGTCAGCTGCATGTGAAATACACATGGCAGTTCTTTACTCTGATTTATTTTGATTTGTATTATTTCAAGTTTTTTATCAGAGGAGAGGTATTGAACAAGAATCAGCTTTTGTTTTTACATTATAAGGCCAAGATTAGGCTACCCATTCAGTAGTTGGAAGAAAAATAGGCAGAGGTTTGAGCAGTTTCCTTTCATGCTTAAACAGTACAAAAAAAACCCCCTCCAAATTTCTAAAATGCCCAGGTGCTTTGCAATGGGAGGCATAACCTTATGCTTCTAACAAACAGTTCAGGACAACTCTTCCATCAGCAGCAGCGTATTAATGCCAGGTATTTGCTTCGTGTTCTGCAAGGAGCAATAGGCCCGTTCCCAGCACAGAGGTGTCCTCAGCGCCCAAACTACCATTTTTGTCACACACGTAAGCAATCCGGGCAGCAGCTAGTGATGGATGAACAGAAGAGTGACATCACTTTCTCATCCTACCAGTGGTCTTTTCAAGTTAGGACTGAGATACGTTAGCAGTGGGAGAAAACTGCTGCTGCTGCTCCCTTCAGTCACACAATTGCAGCTATAATTGCAATGAGTGCAGAAGGCCCACACAGACTATTACTAAATTTCTCTTAAGTCTTAGTTTGGGTATAGTGGGACTGAAAAGAATGTAATTTAACTATGTGCCTCAGAGCACAGTACAGCGCCAGTCTAAGGAATGGTGCTTTTGCAACTGTCCTCTGAAAACAATGTTCTCCTCCTGACCACAACCCATGGTAAAGTACATACCATCTTGGATGGGATTTTTCAGCTGAGAAGCAGAATGAAACACTAGAAATTCTCATCATATTTTGTTTTTTTCCTGTCCTGTCTTCATCCAAATTACATCCAGAGATTTCACTAGCATAGACAAAAGCAGCAGAGTTACTGTCCTGCTCTCTGAAAAGAACTCAGCATTGCTATTCTGAACTTGACCAAAGTAATTTGGGGAACTAGTCAAAGCTAGAACTAGTTTTTAATTGAAAGAAGAAAACAATTACGGCTTCCTTGGTGGTCGGATTATTCCTCCATCATAATGCTGAAATGGATTTAAAGGAAAATGCATGTGCAGGTAGATTATGGAAGCCGTAAAGATATTGGACTTTGCTGACAGCAGAGCCACAAGAAAAAAAGAAGTAAAAATAGCCTGGGCAGCCTGTGTGGCAATTATAAACACACACAGAGTAGGCTTCTCATCGCTCTCAGTCCTCCTTTTGCCAGCTGACCCATCTGGTCACCGTGAAGGTCCTCTCATGTGATTTCTATATGAAGTGTTGAGGTGTTTTCTGAATATTGACAATGGTCTCTTTGTATGCTGAGTAGAGCAGGGTACACTGTCAGTCAGACAGCTGATAGGGGTAACCAAGAGAAATTCTTCTAAAGTTTTTTCTGGGTTGAAAGTTGGAGGAAAGGTTATTGTTAGAATTTTATAAATAATTTTTTTTTCTGTTCAATATAAAAAAGGAAAGAAAAGGAAAATTAATCATAAAATCAGTAAGTGACATTTGAAGTTAAGTAGATATATTCTAACCCCAGCAAAATTTCCTGAAGTATGGCTTAATTCATGAAAAGAAGGATAATTCTTCCAACAGTATCATGTGCTTTTCCTCTTTCCAGAAACAGAAACTTCATTTGCTTCCTCTAGTGAACCCAATCTAATTTTCCTCTAGGAGTGCCCAGGGGCTATGAATTCAAATGGACCAAGGAGGCCAAACAGTGTTTTGGTATCCCTCACCTCTCACAGGAGTGAAGAAATGAGTGACACTGACAAAAAGAAAAGGGTATAAGGACTCTCACTGACATGTACAAGCGTCTTTTCACAGAGTCCAAAAGATCTTTCGTAACGAAGTCTGGGTACTGCAATAATCCTGCATCCCCCATCTCCAAGGAGAGAGAGCAATCAGCAGGGTGAGGGTAGGGATACATGCCAAGCCCTCCTGCTGGACCCGCATCTATCCTAAGACTATTTAGCAAACAGCCAAAGTTAGCTGGGGACAAATGCTGCTCTTGCCCACAGCATGTCTCTTATCCCCACCCGCTGAAAGGAATCCTGCGCTTGGCACCAGATTGCCGGGAGCACGGGATCGCTCCCCTTTACTTGTTCCTCAGCCCGTTGTAGTGCCAGCCACAGCAGAAGTCAGCCTATGGAATTCGGATTTTGGAAACTAAGCAGCAGTAATTCAGCATTTTGCCTCCAACCTCCAGCAAATAGGTCTTTGTAAAGCATGTTTTTTTAAATTTTGCCTTAGTGTCTGGTTAGAAGATTTCATCTGTTCAGGATCTCAGGAACTCTTTTTAACCTCAATCAATGCTTTGAGGAACTAAGTTACTAAGTGTTTGAGACATTACTTTACCATCACAGGAATATATATATATTAGAAACATGTGCTTTGCTAAAATGGTCTTGGAACAGTTTCTGCATGCCTCTGTGTCCCCTTGGATCATTACTACCATTCTTTCTGTGCTGGCATTCCAGAGCTGCTGATTCACAGCCTACATCTGGTTCTGTAGCGTTTTTGCCAACTCAAAGCCTGATGCATTATTTGGACACTTAACTTGCTCGAGTCATTCTCCCTCTATCACTGACTTGTTTGTTTTAACATCCTGTGTGTTATAAATATATTTCTGCAGGGCCTTCCCTCACTACATTTCATTAGACTATTTGACTTATCACAAATGAAGTGGTTTTTTTCCTTCTTTCTTTCCTTCATTCTTTCTTTGTGCTCAGTTTTGCAGTTGAGGCTAAGATGACAGTTGCTGATGGAGGCCTGCTGACTTCCGAAAGGCATGGGGCAGGTGAGGAAATCTGCTTAGGAAGAGCGACCAGGCCCAGGATCAGGATCCAGCTCCGTAAGCTGTCACTGGTGAGAGCAAAAACTGAGCTTTCCAGACATGTTACTGTGGGCAGTCAGTGGGGTTTTTGAAACTTAACATTAAGATGTTTGTAGACTGACATATACCCCAATTGTTTTATGTTGAATTGTATCTGTGTTAATTAATTTCTAATTGTTACTGAGTTTGAATTCTTCAGTCATGTAATACAACTTGTGCATCAAAGACAACATGTGAGATCAGATAGCAGCTGAGATTTCTGCCTAATTTGTAGGCTATAAAGAGGCTGGGAACAGTAGAACAGTGACTACGCTTCACTACATGCATGTTAGGAAGGATGCCCTTCTTCAAATTCCTGCACTAACCCATGTGAAAAGTTAAATGACTTGCCATCCTATGGAGTTCATCTCCTCTCCATCAAAAGTGGCCAAGATCCCATCCTATTGAAATCAATGAAAATTTGCAAGTAATTTCAGTGGATCTAGAATTACTTCCAATAAACATATATCCCTTGCCTTAACCAAGGCTGTTTTTTCCTCTCCAGCAATTTCGGTGAGAGTTCCTCACTGAAAAAGCTGCTTAGGGCATGAGTGGCTTTTATAGAGTGAGGTTTCCTCCACTGAAATGTTTAATATGGGTAGCAGCTGTGCAGCCCTCTTCATCAATGCACTTCATAACTCTTATTTCCAGCTTCGCTAGGCAGAAATAATTTCCAAGGGTGCGATGTGAATGTGGTGTCCATAGTCTTTCAGTCTTTTTCTGTTGAAACTTACTTATACTGCCGATGTGGTCGTGCATTCGGTGATAAGGGCAATGCGCACTGAGAACAGGATGGGCAACCTCCTAAGCCTTTTCACTACAAAACTGTTTGTACCGTGCTTTCAGTGAGTGCTGGCTGTTGTCCAAAAGCCAAAACCAGCTGTCTTTCAGGAGACCTATCTATAAACTGACACAGAAACCCACCATTAGTGACTTATAACAGCAGTCACGTTATATTTTGAATGGATGGAGGTGGGCTAGACATTGGCTGTAGTGGTCGTTGTCCGTAGCATGAATAAGCAAAACAATCCAGGCTCAACAGAGTCCTGGTTTCCTGCAATATGAATGTTTCAGCTGCCCCCAGTTTACAGCAAGATTTGGAACACCAGTTTTTTTTCTCCAACCCTAGATTCTTGGAGTCTGACAGTTATGTGGGAATTTTCACTTTCAGGGATTTTCTTGCTAAGAAGCATGCCTCAGGTCTTTGAAAAACTCCCAAGTGTACACTTTACTGGCTCAGAGCCAAAGGGCACAATCTGTGGGTTTTTTATTTGTTTTCAGCCTGTCATGATTTTTTTGATTGCTTGAGTTCAGCTTAAGGACTGAACCAATAGAAGTATATTTTAAGATATATTCTTCAAATGCAAGGTATTAATTGCAAGTTAACTAAAACAGGAAGCAGATTTAAAGATCCCCAGTCTTGTTCCAATAAGCTTTGCATCTCTGTATTGTCCTGCCTCCTTTCTCTGCTTTTCTCTCCCCTGAACACATGCCCTCAGTAGCTTGAAACTGCTTTGTGTCTCACATCACAGCAGCAGAACGGCCACTGTGACAGGACAAGCCTACCTACTGAGACCCATGCACCAAAGCTTGATTTCTAGTGGGGTCCTAGCCAGCTAATCTGAAGTTAGCTCAGAAACCAGTACTGCATTGCAGACAGGAGCTGGGTTTCTCAAGAAGCCATGCACAACCTTTCCTTACATGCAGGAGGGAGGGAGAGCTGAGCTCAGGTTTTCATCTTCCTTCTAGACATTGTCCCAGAGCAAGATGCTACAGGAAGCAATATGATTTCCATTGCAGGCATCTCTCTGTGAAATTCATCCTGAAGGTTTTCAGTCTAAATTATTTAAAGCAATAGTGACATTACGGCCAAAAAGAATGTCTCTGTCAGCAGACGGAGCTAGGCTGAGGTCACAACGATCCCATTTGCTGTATCCTGAATAAAAGCCTTCAAGCTGAAAATAAAAAAAAGGTACACGAGATATTTCACCAGTGCTGAAAACAATCTAGTTTAGTGCTGGCTATTACTAGTAAGACAGCTGTGCTTTCTGAACAAATACTAAGTTATAGAGATCAGTGCTGCTACTCCATGCAATAGCTCCTCTATTTGAAGTGTCCTGACAGCCCTTGTGTCTACACAGGGAATGATAACCCCTGAAGGCCTGCTACATATCCTTGATGATGACCAATCCTTTTCTTTCCATGCAGTGATAGCTGCTATCAAACAGTGGAGCTCCATTGCCAACCAGTGTAAAGTCAATCTTCTGGCAGAAAGTCAGACTTCTGTTCTGAATATTTTTTCTCATAATCTTTCTACTTTTCTGAGTAGAATTCCCTTTCCTGTACTTTCACTGAAGTCTTCTCAAGCCTGAGAGCTGGCCAAACAGCCACGTTCACAGTGAATTGATAGAAATTTGTACAGGAAATGGAGTGGGAAGGACAAAGAACAGCAAAATGAATCCAAAATGACTAGCAAAGAGAGGCATAAAAGCCAAACTAAGTTAGAAAGATGAAGCTTCTGGGTGCCAAACATGTAATCACTAGAAGTCTTCTAATAGTTATGGTATTGGTATTTTGAAGATATCTGAGGGAAAAAAGTAAATAAATGGAGCCAGATACTAAGTCACTGTAGGAATATATAGTAAGGGCCATATGAGAAAGGCCACTAAGTCCAGTGGCATGGATATAATTCACTCCCAGGCACTGTGCCAACCCAAGGCCTAATCTCTGCCGAATTATTTTGGGCCTGGTCTCTGTGGTTGCTGATGAATCTGTCTTTTTCCATCTTACTGTAACAGGGTGTTTAGCCCCAGCAGACATATGAAACTGAACAAGCAATTTATTTCAGGGAATGGGCTTAATGTTCCTGACAAGATGGAAAGTTACCAGCTGGGTTATCATAGAACCAGAAAACAGTTTGGGATAGAAAGGACCTTTAAAGGTCATCTACTCCAACCTCCGTGCAATGAGCAGGGACATCTTCGACTCGATCAGGTTGCTCAGAGCCCCATCCAACCTGACCTTGAATGTTTCCAGGGATGGGGCATCCACCACCTCTCTGGGCAACCTGTGCCAGTGTTTCACCAGTCACTGTAAAAAATTTCTTCCTTATATCTAGTCTGAATCTACTCTCCTTTAGTTTAAAACCATTCCCCCTTGTCCTGTTGCAACAGGCCCTGCTAAAAAGTTTGTCCCCATCTTTTTTATAAGCCCCCTTTAAGTACTGATAGGCCACAATAAGGTCTCCCCGAAGCCTTCTCCCCTCCAGGCTGAATATCCCCAACTCTCTCAGCCTTTCTTCATAGGAGAGGTGTTCCATCCCCCTGATCATTTTTGTGGTCCTCCTCTGGACCCGCTCCAACAGGTCCGTGTCTTTCTTATGCTGAGGGCTCCAGAGCTGGACGCAGTACTCCAGGGGGGGTCTCAGCAGAGCAGAGCAGAGGGGCAGAATCACCTCCCTCAACCTGCTGGCCACGCTTCTTTTGATGCAGCCCAGGATACGGGCTTATCTTCTGCATCTAATCCAAGTCAGATATTTTCATCATAATGTCTATTAGATCAAGCACAACTGAAAGGCAAATTTTCCCAGTATCCACAAAAATCTGTAGCAGTTGAGAAAGAGGCCATATATTGTGTCATATTTTATACTGAAACAGTCTGTATCTAATAAGGCACGAGGCCTTGACAGGTTTCCATACACTAGTGAGTGCAATTTTGATGGCGTTTTTATAGCAATAATCTCATCATTGAAGATTGTTTGTTCAGCTGATCTGGCAGAGCTGTATGTATTATAGAAAGACGGATTATGGGATGTCTCCCTGAAACTTCTAGGTTAAATGTAGAAGTCTTGTTAGAAAAGGCAGGATACGAAGACATCCAGCACCTCAAACCAAATTGTTCTTGCTGCTGAGACATGACCCTGTGTACAACATTTGACACAGACATACAAGTTCTTTCAGGATGGTCTACTGGGATCATCATCGGTAGCAGTGTAAGGTGCCCAAGTGTTAGCAAGATTTCTCCTGTTCTCATTACAAATTCAGCATGGAGTGTCATATGCAAAGTGGGTCCTAATCCCAATTAGATTATTTTGTTTTCTGGTACTTCAATATTAGGTAGAGTTTTTGTGCATGTTATTTTCCTTACTGCTTAGTCTTGTTGCTTGCTTCTTTCTGTGGATCTCTGCTGAGACCACAACTTCTTCTCTAGGGAGAATTCCATATAATTCTCTTGTCACTCTGATTTACAAGGAGTGAAAGGTGTTATGTCCCTGAGAAATCAGGGTTGTCATCACTTGACTTACCCTGTGGGGTTTTTTTGAGGCCATCAGCAAGGAAGTAATTACATAGCTGGATTCAGTATATCATCTAACCCATCTTTTTGGTGCCTTTACTTATGTAAAACACTTTTTTTTTTCCCTATACCTGCTTGATGCAAAGGTGCAGGATCACTTTAGTACCACTAAATCTGAGGTGGGAAATGAAAATGCAGATTTCCCATTGAAAGGGAGCTGTTACATCCTGTGCTGGCTCTGATAAAAACCTAATCTTCAATGCAGAGCACTGAAGCACATTTTTGTTATTTTTTTTCAGGACTGAGATTGTATCACTTACGGAACCTCATGTGTCTGCTTACAGAGGTCCAAATTAATTGAAGTTGTGGTGATTTGTTTAATGACAATGATGATCCATGTCTGTCAGGACCTGGCTTGAGACCAACTGTGCACTTTTATGCTACCAAACAGCTAAAAGATGTCCTTTGTTAAGCTCTGGCCTGTGCTGCAAGCAGACAAACGTCCTCAAAGCAAGTCTCTGTACCCTATTGCAATGCTTCTGAGCTTTCAGAAGTCTAAACCAGATACCTTAACTATACCAATTTTGTCTATGTCACGAGAAACACCAAGGTAAAGCAGAAGGACAATAGGCAACCTGGACCCGTGGACAAATCTAGAGGAACGGCAGGAAAAAAAGATTCAAGGATTGGTGAGCAGCTTGGGAGGACAGATCTATGAACCGTACACCAGGAGAGAAACAAGGACAAACAGTTTGACATACTAGATATAAAAATGCCTGAAAGTGGGTTTGGCTGATGGCATCTGATTGCCGTCACCAGCCACAGTCAGGCATTGCTCCAAAGCACCAAGATGAGCAGTCTGACAAAGTGCTTATCCCAGCGGCTTGCCAAAGGCTGTGCTCCAGCAGAAAGACCATCGGCGCCAAGGAAACTGCAACAGAGGCTGTTAATTTTCATTCTCAAGGTTTGTTCAGTGTTTACCCACATCCATCTCCTCATCCTGGGGCAATCTTCTCCTCCTACCCCCCCTCCCCAACCCGCGTACAGTGACACAAGCCTTCTGCAGAAAGGACTCTGCATTCTTTCCTTTGCCAGCTGTGACCCTGAGGGGCAGCGGTTATCGTGGCCATCAAGGCTATCCTAGTGCTTATCCACACAAACACGCAGAAGCGTTTGCTGGTGCATTACTCCCCTCCTGCCAGCTCATACAAATAAGGAGGCTGTTTATGGAAATAAAGAGTGGAATATATGATTTCTTGATGGGCACACTTTTATGCCCTTCCTGAGCCTTAGCATATGCTTTACTTTCCAAGATACAAATGATGCTGATTATCTCCAGAGCAAAAGCAAAATGTTAAGTCAAACAAAACTCGGGAAGTTTTTCTTCTGAAATTCTTCATTTTGACCATATTTCCAATAAAATACTAAAACACATCACTGTTTCCAACTCTACGTGGCAATCTACACTAAAGCAACAGCTCTACCTATAGCAAAGATCCAAAGTTTTAAGCTTTAAATCGGGCATTTTTTGAAACTGGAAGTTACGTCTGCTCCACTGATGACATCAATGGACCACAAACTAAATACTCTAAAGAATAAAACAAGCTTTGAACTCACAAGAGATGCCAAACTTCAGATTTAGCTATGCTATATTATCTCTATTCTGATTTTTGATGCGGCTGCTTTACTTTATCTGTGTATAAGCATACTTTAAGAGAGAGGATTATCACACTGAAACGTGCAATTATGAACAGAATGCAAGCTTTTAAGCCTTATGAAATACACATCTCTAAAACTAATATTGCTCCTAAGATGATGCCATCTTTATGCTTAAAAAACATGACTGAACATGGAAGTGCATTTAAGTGATTTGATCCCGTTTTATCTGTAGTCTTAATTATACAATCAAACATGTTAAACAAATTGTTTCTTTTTTCAACTTAAATTCTTTGATGATAAAAACCAAGTTTATCCCAGAAACCTAATAAAACAGAAGGCAAATTTAGAAAGCATGATTTCTAACACCCTCTCAAGAAACTGGTCCATGATATCTTACGTTGCAATGCTGGGGTATGGTTGGCGGTATGGTTGTTGGTGTCTGCAGAGTGGTACCCTAGTGCACCAATTTGCTCTGTTGCCATGAAAAAGCCATGATCCTGGTCCATTTGCATATATGACATCATCTCAGACTTGCATGGAGACTAACCACTTTCTCAGGCACCAAGTTTTGTTCTGACCCCTGGGCCTTGTGCTCATGCCCTGTACAGCATTAATTTTACCTAACAAAGGTTGTTCTCTTCGACTGCATCAGTCGGGGCCAGACTGTTAAGATTTTAGATAATATAATCAGTGAAACTTGCTTTAAACTCTTACCAAGATTATTTACAACCAGTGTTTTCAAAGGTCTGCTTCTCAGATAGATAGGTGCTAGCACTCACATCTGAAGTTCCAGTAAAAAACATACTGCTGTAAGCAGTACGGGAAATTAGCTTCAGTGACAGTGACCAGAGTGGTTTTGATCCAGTGACTGAGAAATCCTCTCTTTTGCCTCCAAGAAGCTTTTGACTTCTCTGCACCCACTGCAGCCTGAACCACCACTGTGGGGCCTTCCAAGCCCCTAAGTTAATCCGTCCCTTTCTGGTGGTACTACAATTGTTCCCTTCGTAACTGGTACTTACCTATTGGGACCTAGTGAATGCATTATTTCCTAAGACAGTATGTTTATCTTGTGAGGACTTAAAAGGAGAAGAGAAGGGAACCTGAGTTTTTCAGCGTGCTTTATGGTCACCCACTGAAGAGACCTACTCAGCTTCCCCTTAAATGAAAGTGAACCCTGCAGTCAGGTCAGCATTTCCTTCGCACGTTACATGACGCACATGACAGTCTTCATCCAAGCAAAGCATACATGTTCTTAAAATAGCTGAGAAATTATATTATCATTAGTATTGTAAACTTTTTTTTTTTTAATATCTAAACTTGAATGGGAACTTCTAGTTTCTGAGCTGATTCAACTTCACCAAATTAATTTAATAATTTTATAGATCTCTATAAGAGCAATATCTGCCCCACTAAGCTTAAAATACTAAATATTGGCTTCCTAATTTGACAATTAAAATATATCTCATTTTCTGAATGCTTTTTCAGTTACCTTTCACTTTTGCAGTCAAAGGAATTAGTTTTGGAAGTAATTATCGTACCCCTGTACTCGGCACTGGTAAGGCTGCACCTCGAATACTGTGTTCAGTTTTGGGCCCCTCACTACAAGAAGGACGTCGAGGTGCTGGAGTGTGTCCAGAGAAGGGCAACGAGGCTGGTGAAGGGTCTGGAGAACAAGTCTTATGAGGAGCGGCTGAGGGAACTGGGGTTGTTTAGCCTGGAGAAAAGGAGGCTGAGGGGAGACCTCATCGCTCTCTACAACTACCTGAAAGGAGGTTGTAGCGAGGCGGGTGTCGGTCTCTTCTCCCAAGTAACTAGCGACAGGATGAGAGGAAATGGCCTCAAGTTGTGCCAGGGGAGGTTTAGATTGGACGTGAGGAAAAATTTCTTTACTGAAAGAGTGGTGAAACATTGGACCAGGCTGCCCAGGGAAGTGGTGGAGTCCCCATCCCTGGAAGTATTTAAAAGACGTGTAGATGAGGCGCTTAGGGACAGGGTTTAGTGGGCATGGTGGTGTTGGGTTGACGGTTGGACTCGATGATCTTAGAGGTCTTTTCCAACCTCAATGATTCTATGATTCTAATTTATTCAAAGCTACAGACTCAGCTGAATAAAAACCTGAATTTATGCCCTGTTCTTTAATGAACTTTTATGTTGCTGATTAAGGTTAGCTACAAGAACATGAGCTTCTAGTCCATAATTTCATTAGTGGACTGTACCTGCAGTAGTGGATGCATTAATTTGCTTTCCCTAAGATTCTGCTTTTCATGCTCGGTACTGAGACCAATTATTCAACTGTGATTCGAGCACAACACAGTAAGAGATGAGGCCAAATTAAAAGCAGCGACGGAGCAACTTCAGGACTAAGAACATTTGCAATTACAGGGGACTAGAAGACTATGACAGCTAAATGGGTAAGGTAGGTTAGGAAAGCTTTTTTTTCAAAATGGGCAGCAAGTATTACTAAGAATTATAAGAAGCTATTAACTTGTGAATACAGGAACAAAGGATAGCCCAAATTTAAACATGTTTATATTACTATTATTGTATTTATATTATTTCTATGTGTGTAGCTCTGAAATGTTTAAGTCATGCCCATTTTTTCCAACTATCCCAATTTATTGTAGATGCAGTTCCTTTGCTAGAAAGTCATAGTGAGCCCTGTCACATCAGTTGTTTTTCAGACAGCGAAATGCAATCCTGTCTGCACCAGAAAAGGGAAAGGCCATTGCTTATTTCACCATGGAGGTGCAGCAGAAGCCAGGAGAGCTGTGGCAGCAAGCACCATCCCTTGTGCCACATTGATTGTGGGCTGCTCCAGAGCAGGGAGAAGCTCCTCAGCACCACCCTGCCCATCTGTGTGAGCTGATAGTCCCATGGTGGTGCCAGCAATCAATGCTTATCCCCCATGCTCGGCAAGAGGGGGATATGGATGCTAACCCTTTGTTTGCCCCCCCCCCCCCCCCCCCCCCCCCCGTGGCCGGGG
>NW_008794911.1:113185-114028 GCF_000699145.1 Aptenodytes forsteri | reverse complement strand
CTTTTCCCCCCAGCCCGGCAAGGGGGGGATATGGATGCTAACCCTTTTTTTTCCCCCCCCCCCCCCTTCCCCTGCTGCTGAGGCTGGGCTGGCGGATGTGAACGCCTGTGTGACTCTCCTCAGCCTCTTGGGCTGGAAGCTCATTTTGCTTTCAGACTTTGCTCCTGCTCCCACCTGTTTGTTTCTTCTCATTCTGCTTTTCTTTGCATTTCTTTTTTGGAAATACTGTTTTAAGTTATAACTGGGTCTGTGCCTAGAATGGGCCAATCTGCAGCTCTAAATAAGCAGAGAGCACGATGCTTCATCCAGTCCTTCTGCAAGAGGGAGTCAACAAAAGTCACATTCAAGTGCCGTACACTGCGCTTTGTTTGCTTGAGAAGCCACAGGGAATATTTTACTTGCACTACTACAAACCCTAGGAGATGAGTATTACCCGGGGGCAGATGGTGAAGAGATAAATGAAGTGTCTGCTAATTTGGAGGGCACAATCTGAAAATTCATTTTCTCAGAGTTCTTGACATCAAATATTGTTTTCTATGTGTAATATATATTATTTGTATTCATTTTTATGATTTTTTTAGATTTCATTTGAAGTGCTGCTCCTCTTAATTTAGTTGTGAATATTTAAAAATCTGTAGATATGATGTTGAAGTCCTAGGTCAGACAGTCAAACAATGAAGAGTATACCATTACAAGGATCCACAACAATTAATTTTATCCTAAGAGGTGAGCTCCTATAGATAATGTTTTTCACTTTTTTAAAAAAATTGGAGGCCCCTCCATTAGCTTCTCAGGAATATCCGTATTATGTAGTATTGACTGGCTGGCGGGCCACCACCAAGT
>NW_008794911.1:104561-113166 GCF_000699145.1 Aptenodytes forsteri | reverse complement strand
GGGGTCAAACTCTCCATATCCCCTCCCATTGTTTGTGTGCTCATGCGTTTGAGGATATCTGTGAATTAAAAATGAATTTAATTTATTTTGCAGACCACGTTTAGACGTTGCTCAGTCCACACTGAGAAACATTGATTGGAGCGGTGTCTAACTTGAGATTTCAGATCACCTTTGGAGGAGTTTGTCCTTCTCTACTGACCATAGAGGCTGCTGGAAGAGACTCCCTAAGTTCAAGGTAGCCTTTGAAATATTGACCTGTCAACGCATCTGAAACGTTTGTTTTAAATGACTTGAATCACAGCAAAAGGAAGAACGTGGCAAATGTGATGACAGAATCCAGTTCTCCAGAGAGGTATTCCATTGCCTTGATCACAAAAACATCCTGTCTCATCCCTCGGCTGCCTTGTTCCCTGCACACCTTCCAATTTTGGCCACAGGTAACTACAGCAGTCTCCTTTGCTTTCCAGTCTGGGGCGAGGACCACAGCAGCTGCTCTTTGGGCCCTGGCTGAGGTGAACATGCTGAGCTGTACTAACTTGTTTAGAAACTGTGCTCTGTGACGGACAGTTACCATCACTCCGAATGGTTGAAGTTGCAGGGACCTGAACAGAGATCACGTCTTTGGAAGTGTTGGGTAAGGTTAAAATACAACAGGTTAATACCAAGCTGCAGTATCACATCTGCTACAACTGCCCTAGATGTGTTTAAATGACCAAAATGAAGGGTGAAATTTTCAACCGTGAACAATTCAGTCTCCCATGTATCATCAGAATGAGAAAGGAAATGCATTTGAGGCCATGAATATTTACATATTTGATTACATATGCAAATTAGGTGCCTAAACATATACAGGCCTAATTTACTTTGCTAGATAACCACATATAAACTGGATCTAGAATTTGAAAATCTGGCCCTAATTTGACATAATTAATAATTGATGGATATCAAATCGATCAGGTAGTCTGCATCTGAGTGATGTTCCCTAAATCTTACAGCCACAGTGTATTTAATGAACATTTATGTGGGAAAATAATCAAAGGAAGAAACATTGACCAGAATGGTTACAGAGCCTCTAATCTACTAGTTTCAGAATAGATAGTGTAGATATCTAAAGGAACTTGAAGATGCATCAGAAACTCATGCAGAGCACACCATGAATTCAGTGGAAGTCGTATAACAATAGATGCTTTGATTTTTTTTTTTTGTATACCAACTGTTCTTGTTCTTAACCAGGTTACCTAGCCTCTTTCAGGTATATGATGGGGAGAATTTTCACAGAGGTGAAGTATGTCTTTTATTCTTTTCTCTAGTAAGACCTATTTTCTATGAGATTGTGTTTGATGCAATCATAGTAGACTAAATTAGCTTTTATCTAGAGGCCACTCTTTTATTCCTTATTGCTTGACCATTTTGCTTACAGTTCCTCTCTGTAACCCATTCACAACTCAGGGCAGTAACACACAGACAGAAATCAGTACCGTGCATAATGGCTTAGCTCTAAACTTCAGTGTACTTCTATTCTTTATGCACTCTAGTATTTGGTACTAAAACGCTAAAGGTGTTCAGCTGCACTACAGAGGTGTGTGGAAAGGCTTTTGCTAAATATGGATTAAAAGGTGAATGACCTCTGCTACATGTACCTGAAGATCAGGGTAATCCCTCATGGCATGCAACTGAAATCCACTAAACCCATAGACAGAGAGTCCTAGGCACTGCTGGGTAGAACACAACTTACCTGCTCATCGCAGGAACCCTTGGTACAACCAGAGGGTGGAAAGCTTGCCTTGCTTCCCTTTCTTCTTAAATCCCCATGTGGAAGGTGGCTGTCTACCAGGGAGGGAAGGAAGGAGTATCAAATGGGGAGAATGGAAGCCAACTGTTACGGTAGAACCAAGTACAGATGAAAAGATGAACACAGAAAAGTTTAACAGTTGGAAATTCGTCATTTTTGCTAGTCTCTTCAGATTACTCTGCATATGCAAGCTATATTCCTTAGCAGCTTTGAGAGAATAATAAAAGTGACTCTCCAGAAAATGGTTGAAAATAAGATAAAAACTAATGGGAATCCATGAAACAAGGCAATACAGGGTAGCAATGACAGGTAGGTACCTCTGAGGCTGAGAAAATGAATCATAATGGAAATATCACCCTCTGTCATTCCACCGTTAGAAGTACCAAAGAAGCGTTGTTAAAGTCAATGCCTGGTGTTTATGGCTGGGGATTGATTTGACCTCAAGTTCTTTCATTTTGTTGTTCTGCCAGTAGTTAAAAGTACACATTGTACTACCAGAACAGTGGCTACCCATGCCTCACTTCAGGCACTTTTCTTGTTGGCCTGTCTTGCCTTGGACAGTGTGAATTAGCTTGTGCCCAGAAGCTCTTATGCCATTTAATTTGTATCATTAGCCTATTTGCTGTGCAGCTGGGAAAGCAAGGGATTGATAACCGAGACATCAGAATTAGCCCGAGTAAAGCACAAGAAGTTTTACCAAAAGGAATTCTGCACCAACAAGGGTTTTTTATGGCTAGTACTTGTGGTTTTGATAGGTAAAGATACAATTCCAGATTTTTACATGAGGAAATAAATGTAAGATATATGTGGTTTGTCAGATGACATTGCCAAAAACTTCACAGATTAAAAGAATTTGACTTGGAATGGTGACCAAACTCTCTAAAATAGGTAACAGTCCCACTAGTTACAGTGAGTAACTAATGATGTAGTTCTCCAGACTGTGCTTCCTATTTTGTTAAAATATTGTCTCTGTTAAATCTTGCAGACCACAGAATTCTTGCTTTCGGTTGCTATTTGTTTCTCTTACATTTATACATTATAAGCAGGGAATTTATTTCCCGGCACTAATAGACTTGGTTCTTTGAATGTTTACTAGCTAGCTGGGAGCTATATGTAAACATTTCTATACCACTAACACCACTTACTTCCAGAGACATCACTAAATACTGGAATACCAAATTAGCAATTATAAACCTGCTAATCACTACAGCAGTATTCACAAAGGCTTTCTTTAGCCCAGCCAGGTTAATCTCCCTGTGCTGCCTCTACAGTCAGGAGGAAATTTCCATAGTGCAATTCAGAGCAGAAACCTAAAATTTAAGTGCTCTAAATGATTCTGTAGAGTAGAGCTGGCTATAGGGGGTCTCTCAAGAGACAGCTTCCCTAGGCTGCAGATATCCCTGCATTATATCCCATGAATTTTTTTCTATTTAAGAAAATAAATTCTAATAAATCAAAACAAATAGCAGTCACGCAAAGGACAAAAATGAACAAAAGGAGAAAGTTGCTGATCTCATGCTTCGCTACAGAGAAAATGAGGAGAGGATGGAGAATCGCCCAGACATTTTCTGATTATCCTGTGAGATAGGATGGGAACAATGAGGTGGTTGGGGTGAGCCTGAACAGAGCACTTTCATTTTGGCACTTCAACAACCGTTGGCAGCATTTTCTTTTTTAACATCAACATTATGTGCACAACTTCAAGATAAGCTTTCCGAGTCACTCAAGTTAATTGATACATCAGGGATGCAGAACTGGAACATTATGTCCTTGATGCCACTTAAAAATATTGGAAAACTATATGTTGCCTTTGGAGGAGGGACTATAAAAATCCATATGCATTACAAAAGTGTTGGCCAGAAATGGGAGGATTCACTGCAGCCGTTTCCTTTAATGTGTGTCTCCGATTGAAAAACTGTGAGATTATGTCTTCTGCTCTAGTTTCAATGATTAAATACTGTCCTGCCTCCAAGGTTGGATCTACTACAACAGAAGTGAGTGCTTTTTGCTCTGAACTTACAGCTGTCTGCTGCAATGTAGCCTCAAGGCTTCAAAACTGAGGGTTTTGAATTTCCTGAAAGAGCTCCTTAGTGCAGAGACAGACACCTCTGATCAGTGGAGCAAAGAAATGTTACTTACCAGTAGCTGTCACTCATGGGATGCATCCATCCATGCGTATACTCGGGCTGTAGATGAGTATCCATCTGCGGTGCAGATATCACAGACTCTCAGGCCACATCCTCTTCTACCTCACACCTGTAGGCACACTCAGACCCTGCCCTTCTCATGGCCACACAGGACAGAGCGATGCCTGAGCCCTCCGCTGCCTCAGCCAGCACCCACAGGAGACTCTGTGAGGGGAGGAGGGTGGTTAGTGGATGTTCAGACCGGCACCGCTGAGGAAATTCAAGTGTCAGGAGAAACGTCTTAGGGCAGCCGGCCTGGCCTTCCAGGGGAATTCTCCTCTGAGACTCCAGGTCCTACAAGAATCTAGAGAGGCTCATCAGAGATCCCAAGACCACGACTCTTCCCCCAGAAGTGACAGCTCTAGTCTGCACAAACTTTAAAAAGATATGGTCTGCTCTACATCGCTGCAGGGGCATTGCTGCAGTTTATCTAATCCAATGAGGGCGATATGTATCCTGCTACAGTCAGGTAGGGAAGACTTGTCCTAACTGTATTTTTATAATCACACTCTTCCTGTGCACAATGGTCACTGGGTGTAACTGTAAATAAGGATTGCTTTCATCCTGAAGTTCAAAATGACAAGGTTTCTCCACTGCTTGTGTAGCGACTGGGCAATGAGACAGAGGGATGACAGCTGCCAAGGCCAGCCAAGGGTTTGCCGTTCTTGGGAGAGTAGCTCCAGTTGAAGTACTTTCTACCTTACTTTTATAGTATAATTCACTGTTGCAAATCAGAACTGGCTTCATTACAGTGTACCCATACAGTCAAATCAATAAGATCTTTAGTGCTTGAAACCGGGAGCACTTTCTAGGTTTCAACACCAG
The DNA here is from genome assembly GCF_000699145.1 of Aptenodytes forsteri. Classification (NCBI taxonomy): domain Eukaryota; kingdom Metazoa; phylum Chordata; class Aves; order Sphenisciformes; family Spheniscidae; genus Aptenodytes; species Aptenodytes forsteri. The sequence continues at coordinate 108,363 of NW_008794911.1, read as the reverse complement.
TTTCTAGATTTTAACATCAGTTATTTTTCTCACTTGAGCAATATCACTGCATTCATTTCACTGAAAGAGGAAATGTGGCAGAGGTGAAGAACTAATCCAGCGCTATAAAGGGAAATCTTGTGATGCCTTCAACCGAAGCTCAGAAGATCCTGGCTCCCATTCATAGCTCTCATCTACTTCAGTCCAGTTCTTCATTTTATGCAGCTGTATGTTCTGCATAGATCAGTCACAATATTAAGAAGTGGAGACAGGGCAACAGTTGCTTGTTCTGTTTGTTTATAAACAACGTAACTGGATGTAGCCACCTCCATGGCTCAGAGGGAAGAGGACAGGTTGCAAGAGAGATGCATTCAGAAGAACCCCTGGAAGCCAGTCTGTGTGTACACTCTTTGAAGGTAACCATGCTTCCTTGGTCTCTGTAAGCTGAGATATTCCAACATGGTGCGATTTAATTTGAAGGGTGAGCTCTGGAGTTAACAGGGAGCTGTAATCTAGCAGGTTTGTTCCTCCTTAGAAGTTATATCTTGCCTCCATGACCAGCAAGAGCTCCCAGGCCAGGAATCTCCGGGCCTTCCACAGATAGTCTCTTGCTTCTGAAAGCTGCTCCTGGCTTTGGTTCTTAGTGAATTCACAACACAGTAAAATCCTTTCCCTGGGGACGTGGGTTTGTTCCTTTGACACACAGCTGCTCCTATTCCCCTGCCTCCGCTCCCGCTGACCTTGGACCTGGACCACCTTCCTCCCCCAGTGTTAAGCAAAAAGGCATTTTAAACACAGAGAGATCCTTAAGCTGTAAATAACTTTCTGAAATTAGACAAAATTAGAGTTTATATCATCAGCAAATGTATATTTATATTCTGCACTGGCCTCAAACCACATTTAACTTTTAACCAGGTTCGTTATGAGAGGGCTTGTAGCGAAGATCAACATTACAAACACAATGGGAACCCATAAAAAGGTCTTAAGACCTCTGATTTCTGAGTAAATATGTGCTAAAGAAGCTAGTTTTGATAGTGTTGTTTTCGAAGTAATTAACTTTTAACCTTAACCTTTACTCAGTGTAAGACTTTGTTTCTTTCTCAGATGTATGTATTAATTTTCAAATAAATCGGCAAGCAAAATCCACGTCTGATGTTAAGGTAGGCAACATCCTGGTATAATTTCCTTCTGCTTTTCTAGTATAGCTTACGCATAATTTTTTTGTGGCACAAAATAATTTCATACTACATTAGCTATATAAGGTATGTTTATTGAACATGAAATCAGTTTTGATCGCTAAAGCTCGGCACCAGGTGTATGTGGGATAATTGTAATTAGAAAATACTAACTTATCCACAAAGTGCCCTGGATTCACCAGCCATTATTTAGGATGTGTTCAAGCTTTAACCAATAGCAGCATGTGACTGAATAGGGATTTTTGGAAGGTAATCAGCAGCTGGATTGGAACCTATTCAGAATGAAATCCTGCTCTCTGTTATGCATGTTAGTACATTGGGAAACAGTACCGCTGCCGATTTCACAAAAATAAGAAATTAAAGAAACTGAGCAAGGCATGATGATCTACTCTGAGTTCTGTCAGTAGATCCTGAAGCCATGGAAGATCACAGAATCACAGAATGGTTGAGATTGGAAGGGACCTCTGGAGGTCATCTGGTCCAATCCCTACAGCAGGTTGCCCAGGACCCCATCCAGATGGCTTTTGTGTATCTCCACAGATGGAGACTCCACCACCTCCCTGGGCAACCTGTGCCAGTGCTCACTCACCCTCACAGTGAAAAAGTGTTTCCTGATGTTCAGAGGGAACCTCCAGTATTTCAGTTTGTGCCCATTGCCTCTGGTCCTGGCGTCCCATTTAAAATGAACACCTAACACACTAAGCATCATCTCTGGCTGAATGGTACTGAAATAATTTATTCATGTTTATTGTTCAGTACTGTGATCAGTGGAGGCCTGCTAGTGCTGAATAGGGCTAAATACATAGGACTGAATTGCTTAAACACTTAAGTAGACACTAGGAAAATGGAAATCACAGTGGAACCTAGAGAAAAAGAATGTCTTTTTACCGCTGTTAAGTCATTGCATCCCGCTAGTGGAAAATCAGCACGTAAGTTCTGCAACATTAACAGTATTCCTTAGCTACTGACAGCACAGGCTCAACCATGGCAAGGTAAGCAATTACATCCCACAAACACCTATAGAATCACATCTCCAAAAAGGTAAGGTAAACATTATCATGCCAAAATAATAAGGAAACGTGTTACTGTTTGCACTTATGCTAGATTTGAGGAGGATGTGCCTTTTAAAAAATGGATATAATCAGCCTCCAGCAAGACTGGAGACTGCTTGGCTGTCACCACGAGCAGGAAGTCACAGATCAGTAGTATATGGGGACCCACTGCGGTGGATGACTTCTGTATGCAAACATTTGAAAAGACTTCCACTATGAAAAAACAAAAAAATTTTATAACTAGTTTTAAACCAGTAAAGCAGTGCTTTGATAGTTCCATCAAAGCCCCATTTTTATGATTTTTAGCTTCTTCCCAACTCATTACTACCACTTCCTAAATGGCAGTTCTAGCCAATATCTAGATTCAGGTTAACACGCAATTTATAAACTGGAATGGAAATTGCTCCCTATATCCCTGACCATGGCAGTAATTCCAGCTCTGACAGTGGAGCTCTCTACGCTGGGAAAGCACATGCCTCTTTCTTTCAATGTCTTCAGGGTGTTATTCCTTCAGCAGATGTGTTAAAATGGGACGAGAGGCTATGAAAGTTTTAACATAATTTAGGATGTGGGCGGTTTTGCTGTTGCATGCGTAAGCAGATGATGCACATGAGGATGTGGCACATCCCACTAACTCAACATGGGGAAGGAAGAACAGTTAATGCTAAAATATACCCTTTCACTAATCTCTAATGAAAAAATAGCTCCAGTTACGCTGAAGAGTTGCGACTAAGTTTCTAGCACTGCTCCAAAAATCTCAACCAGCATTTACTTGTTGTTGTTTTAGGCTGCCACCTAATGGTGACGAACAAGGTCGTTACTCAAGTCAGCCTGATGGCTGCCCTCTATAGCTGCGGCATACTTGGCAAGCCAACAGTCACCGAGTTCAAATTACCCGAGACTAGCATCAGATACGCAGGTTTCTGCAAGAAGCAAACCCTTATTCCCCCTTCCCAGTGATCCTTCTGAACAACTCTTGTTCCAGCTCCACCTCACTAGCAGGCCAACATGCTGAGCTGCTCTACTTTTGCACCTCTGGTGCACTTCCTGCAGAGGGACTATTTTTTATTTAATTAATTTTTTTCAGAATTGAACTGCATGACCTGGATCAGCACTAACAGGCCTAGCTCACTAATTGCTTAAGACATTTTTATCCTAGAGCCTCACTCTTGTGGATTACCGAAGCTTACTACTTCCTTTAAAATACCTACTCGCTTTAGCTACCACAGTTCATAAAGCAATCTAAACAGAACAAATGACAGCAGGGTTGTTTCTGTTTCTTCCTTCCCTCTTCCTTCTGATACATAGCAGCGCAGTCAGTGTTCCTTCACTCAGTCCTGGCTTTCTCCTATTACCAGTGAAGAAATTATTTCTTGTAAACTACTTTCCCTAATAGAGAAATTTTAATTCTTTCTCCCCCCCACCCCCCCGGGGATTTATTTACTTACTTCTTGGGAACCTCTGCCAGGCAGGGGGGGGAAATCGGTGCTCTTAAGATTTGACTACCTTCTCTAATAAAACAAGCAACAGATTTTTTAATCTTACTCCAACACCAATAAGCCTAGCACACTCACT